>NC_092209.1:2687047-2771694 GCF_043381705.1 Parasteatoda tepidariorum
CGGGAGCTTTATCGGTCTATGCCACGCCGTGTGGCCGCTTGTATCCAGGCTAGAGGCGGGTCAACACCTTATTGAACTTGTTACTGTAACTCTGCAATAAATTATTCAATTGTTCTGAAATTTTAATCATTTACTATTCTGTACATTGTCTTCCTATCCACCAATTTTCGTTTCAATCGGACAACTCCTTCTTGGTGCGTTGATTTCTTTGTTATAGAATGTATATAATATTAAAAAGAAATATATATTTTTTTAAAAAAAGTTTGAAAAACAAAGGCCGCATTGAATTAATTCACTTACTCGTTCAACATTTTCTCCTGTTTTCGCACTGCATTCCATATATTCCATGTCTTCCTGTTGAGCATAGGATTTCACTACACTCACAGACACTGACTTTCTATTTGGATCTTCGTTCTTATTACCAGCTGTAAACACAAAAGTTAAAATATTTATTTTACACAAAACTAATGACAGTGAAACCTCCTGTTATAGACACTCCTGCAAAACGGACACCTCTCAATACGGACATATTTTTAATTCCCCGAACCGTTATGTACATTCTCCACAAAGCGGACAGTCATTTTGGCCCTGAAACGTTATTTTCTATCTCTTCAAACCGGACACAACTTTTTCTAAATTTGGAAAGAAAAAGAAACTACTTATCTGCTTTAAATTGCAAGGGGGGGGAATGCACCTTTTCACCATTTTTAAAGCATGTAAATTTTTTTGCCTTATCCATAACTGAAAATATTGTTAAGCTATTTAACTACTGAAGAATCGACCTCTCTCCTGTCACCTTGCCTTAGCTTTGTAAAGAAAAGAGAGAAAATGATACTGCTCTCCTGAAATAATTCAGACATAGGCATCTTTTCATCTGAACCACAAAGGTTATGACAACTTAAATGCTCTCAATGCTTCTTGCTTGAAAATTTCTTTAATTTTCTTATCAATTTGGAGACTGTATTTAACACAGATGAGGTAAAAAAGAGAACAGAAGAATAGTATTTGAGGTGTTCGTATAAATGAAACATTAATTCAGACACTTAATAGCTGATCAATTGTGAATAATCAACTCCATAGGTCCTCATGACTTACAAGTAGGCATTGTTTTTTTCTGTGAATCGTGGGAGGTTTACTTTCAAAAAGATATTAACCACGTTCCCTATCAAATGATAGATAGGTGTAAGGGGATGTAAACCTAATAAATGAAACCGACAGAGGACTGCAAGCTCCTATTCGGTATCATATATCTCTAACTGGAATATAACTAAATTATATTCATTTATCTGTAGCTACATCTGGAATCATGTATTTATATCAAACTTTTTTATATATCCTTTCATATCTTTCTTAAAGTTTAAATATTGTTGACAGTTATTGTAGATTATTTAATTATTTCTTCATCTTTGAAAATATTCTAAAAACAATTTACGGCGTTAAACTTCGTTATTTGGTTTGGGTACCCTTCCCGTAAGCGGGGAACTCTCGTAAACGAAATCGAAAATTTGATTTTACTCTTGAAATAATTAAGGGGGTGAATATAAGGCTAAGCCCCTTCTGAAATTTAGGCATTCGTGAAAATAAAGTTAAAAAGAAGTTATTTTAGAAAGAAAAAAAAAAGTTTCAACTTTGAAGTTACTTCTTTAATTAAAAACCTTATTGCCTTCTGAAATTTTAATGAAGTGTGAATAATGTGCTTTTCAACTGCTGAATTCTAGACATTCGTAAAAATAAAATCAAGTCAATTCGGTAATTTTAAAAAATAAGACTATTTTTTTTTAATTTTAAAGCTATTTTTCAAAAAGAAAACTATTTTCTTCTGGTATTTAATTGATAGGCGAATTATGTATTTCGTCCTTTCTGAAATTTAGACATTCACAAAAATAAAATTAAGTTAAATAAGTAAAATTTAAAATAGAGAAAATAAACTTTTTTTCCAATTTTGAAGCGATTTTTCAAGTTGAAAACTTTATTTTCCTCTGAAATTAAAATAAAGAAGCAATTAATGTAATTCACCCCTTCTGAAATTTAGACATTTATTAAAATTAAGAAGTTAAATTGGTAATTTTCGAAAAAAAAACTTTTTTTTTCAACGTTGAAGTTATTTTTGAAATTGAAAACTTTATTTTTTTCTGAAACTTGAGAATGTGAATGTGCTTCGCCTCCTCTGAAATTTAGACATTCATGAAAATAAAGTCAAGTTAAATTGGTAATTTTAGCTCTTTTAATTGCATTATTTAAATTATCTTTTTTAAATTAAAGCAAAAATTTTTTGTTTCATTGTTTTAATGTAGAATTATTAATATGCTTTTCATCAGTTTGATAAATTATTTGCAACATAAACATAATTTCAACTTTTTCACATAAACAGTACCATAAATGATTCCAATTCTTAATTAAGTTTCTCTTCAGATAACAAGAAAACATAAAATAGTTTTCGAAGGAGGTCAGCATTTCATTTAATTTATAATTGTGTATTTATGTACTGTTAGAATTGTTTCTTATAATTGTTCAGATAATAATTTTTATTATGTTCGCATATCAAATTCATTTATATATTACGTTAGTTCATGATTTTACCAGACGCCCGGTGGCTGAGCGGTAGCGCTTCGCGCTCTGTCGTGCCACAAGTCCCTGGTTCGATCCTCGGGCCGGGCAAGGTTGACTCAGCCTTTCATCCCTTCAGTGGGTCGATAAATGAGTACCAAGCATGCTTGGGAACTAAACACTGGGGGTTCCGCGTTCGGCTGACCACCTGACCGGAACATCTGCTCCTGCACCCCAGAGCCCAAGGTCAAGAAAACTGAGATGGGCACANGGGCTGTCGCGCCACTGAGTTTAGTTTTCATGATTTTACCATTTATTATTTGTGTATGGATTTTGTTATTAGTTTATATTTATGAATGTAATTTTTTTTTTAAATTGTAAAGCGAGTTTTCGAATTTTTTTAAACAGTTTTTTTTTCTTCAAAAATGAAAGACAACCTTTTATTTAAAAATGAAAGGCAATCTTTTACTCAAACATGAAATGCAACCTTTATTTTTATATTAAAAAAAACACCATTTAATTTTATGAAACATTTAATTTTATGAAAAAAAACCCAAAAAGACCACATTTAATTTTATAAAAAAAAAACTATTAACATTATTTCGTTGAGAATAGTTTAAAATATTGCATCATTTAAACTATTTAATTTTATATAAATCAGTTAAATAAATCATGGTTTTTTTCAATCAATAAAGAATAATAAATGAAGTTCTTTGAAATAAAAAATTTGTTTTTGTGTTTTCGAGGATTCTTTCTACTTCTACGAATGACATTCCAATATATAAATGAATTCTAAAGAATAAGCATTATCTTTATTTTATTGAAATAAATTTCAAGTCTTTTGCTTCCAAAGCACAAAAAAGGTATAAGTGGTAGTTTTATTAACTTCAAAAGGTGTTTTTTCCCCTACTTTCCTTATTTTTTAAATTTACCATTTTATTCTTTTCTTATATGATAACAATATTATATACAGCAGAGCTGAAACGCCAAATTTGTTACTCAATTACTCCCTCTCATGTAAAATAAACCGTTTAAAAAAAAACTCTATACACCAACAATAATTTATATAATCATGATCATTTTAATCAAAATACAAAAAATTAACCACAGTTTACATTTTAAACAAAAATATCAAAAAATATATTCTGAAAGAAAAGTTTCATTTAAAATTTCCATAAGATTTTATTTTTCTCAGTAATAAAAACTGTTTTAATTAGACAAAAAACATATTTTTAAGAATGGGGCAATTTGTTTCCGTAACATTTGGAGGGCAAAAGTTTTCAGCGTAATTTTTTTAATCCAAGTCTTATAGAATCAAAAATCTGAATCCGTCGCAAAATTCAGAGAAGTACTTTTTTGTTGTTGTGTGATTTTATAACTTAAAACATCGTTTGCACTTATTAATTAGTCCTAGAACGTGAAGGTTCGATCATCAGATCAAAAGTTATTCAAGGTGGTCCACTTATTCTTTTCCTTTTTTTCTTACTTATTTTTTATTGCGCACTGTACAATAATAGTTCCTAGGTTCGAATCCTGCCAGCAGCTAATGAACATCTCCCTCACACATTTCTCACTCCACATCGCTTTTGAGATTTGCTCAAATATAAGTGTATAATGCTACAATTTTGTATGCTGTTTTAATATTTGTTGCAAACTCAACTAATATTTTTTTCGGAGCTATTTCGACACATTTCGCTCAATTTTGAGAAATACTTTTTTGAAGTTTATGCCTGAATCAAAATGTAAATTACAAATATATGCCTAAATAAGTTGTTTTTGAGGAGCGAAAAACCATGTTTGTGACACTTAGGATCAAAATGTATTGCTCAGTATAAACAAATTTAAAGGAGTTAAGCTATAAAATGCATTCATTAAAATTTTTCACATTTAATTTTTTTTAAAATTTGTTTCCGATTCATAAATCATTTCTGTTAACTATTTTGATAGTGTGAATGTAATCATTAAATCATGGTCCTCATAATCACCCGAAATAGAGTTATGCAAACTATAACGCATATTAATGTGACGAAATAACTATTTCAGATGAAATAATAACTATTTTTAATAATAATATCAAAATAATAAAACTGATTTTAAAATAATAAAACGACCCAACTCCAACAGTTCCCCTCCAGTCAAAAAAAGATTGGCACGCCACTGGTTATGTGAGAATAAAGTGGAAAATTTAAACTGTCATATTTTCCTGGAAAACTCGAAAATTATAACCATCTCAAACGTGCTAATTCATTAAAAAGTAACTGATGGTTTAAATGTTGTAATAATTGTGAAGGGATAATGAATAATAATACCAAGTACGACGGGTGCTTCTTCGTTGAATGACCTGAATTCAGACAGCCATCCAGATAATTTGTGGAAAGTGGTCATGTTCGTAACATCATACACCAATATACAGCCATCAGCCTTTCTGAAATACCTGGAAAAAAATACACATCACGAATAAAATTCCAGATTCTTTATTTCACATCTTCTCGTAGTCAATGCATTTTCTCCATTCATTTTTGTTGCTATTGACAATCAATTGATCACTGTGATTATTCTGATTGAAGGTAAGGTACTTTCAATTGACGTTTGGCTATCTCTACAGAGATGTTCAAAGACAGAATTAGATAAGTTGATCTTCAGTCTATCAATTATTCGAATAGTAAACGACAAAAGTGCGTTTTCTCATCTCTTTGCTACAGACAATCAATTGATCGGAGTTGTGTGGCTCAGGAGATGGAGCGCTCGCCCCCTAATGAGTTGCCCCGAGTTCGAATCCCAACGATGGCTGGTCAATACGAGTTCTGCCTCACGCTGACCACAGTGCTGACGTAAAAATATCCTAGGACGAATCAGTCCCCTTGCCGTCAGGCTAACCGTGGGCGGTTTAAGTGGTTTCCCTCTCCATGTAACGAAATTGCGAGTTAGTTCCATCAAAAAAGTTCGCCCCAGGGGAAGTTTCCTACAAAGCTTGATCCAAGAATTTCTTTGTCTTCTGGATTCAGTTCAAAATGACAAGGCCATGGTGTTGAACATTGATAGTCTGTCGAAAATTGGGGTCGGCTGTTCAACGCCGGTTATAAAATAAAATCAATGGATAGATTTTAATGGATGCATGATTGAAGGTAAGTGCCGTCAGTTTTGACATCTCACTAATTATCACCCACGTTCGAAATCACTAAAGTTAAGATAAATAAAAGAACCGGGTTCATATGCGCATGAACAGTCACTCTGTAATGATAAGGAAACGCCATTTCTGATTATAGATTATTTCTGCTATTCTCAATACTTATGTTGTGCCCACCAAACTTAGAACCGCTATTCTAAATCTCTCGACTTATCATTATAATACATCTATTTTATTTGTTTTAAAAATCCTTCTGCCATTTGTTTTTTCGCCCTTCCATAGTCTCGTAAATGCATTAAAAAAAGAGAAGAGGTGAAACTTACTGCGGTACAATAGATTTGTATATCTCCTGACCTGCTGAATCCCAAATGACGAGTCTGATTTTTGTACCTTCCACTTCGACGTCTTTGAATGCGTGGTCAACAGCTATGGTCGCGCTCACTCTAGCTGAAATCAAAAATATTAAACCGTTAAACATTTTTTCATAGTGAAAAGTATTACAGAAAACCTCTAAGTAGCGAACACCTCTACTTATTACGACCACCTTTGGGAGGCAAGGAATTTTTTTCATAGGCTTAGAGTTGAAGAAATCCTTCAGGAGAGACAATTAAAACCTCTCCCAGCGAACGGGCAAACATTTGCACCGAAAGAGGAAAAGGTCCAATAAGGAAACACGAAAAAATATCAAAACAAAAAATTTAACAAAACAAATAAGTAGATTAATATCTATTCGAAATATTTGTGTGAGACTAATTTAGAGATCTGTTGTTGTTGTTGCTGTTGTTAATTTACGTCGCACTAGAGCTGCACAANCTATGGTCGCGCTCACTCTAGCTGAAAACAAAAATATTAAACCGTTAAACATTTTTTCATAGTGAAAAGCATTACAGAAAACCTCTTAAGTAGTGAACACCTCTACTTATTACGACCACCTTTGGGAGGCAAGGAATTTTTTCCATAGGCTTAGCGTTGAAGAAATCCTTCAGGAGAGACCATTAAAACCTCTCCCAGCGAACGGGCAAACATTTGCACCGAAAGCGGAAAAGGTCCAATAAGGAAACACAAAAAAATATCAAAACAAAAAATTTAACAAAAATAAGTAGATTAATATCTATTCGAAATATTTGTGTGAGACTAATTTAGAGATCTCTTTTTGACGATAACAACCTCATGTTGCAGTCAGAGAGCGCTAAAGACGATGCTATCAATGATTTACTTCTAGAGTTGGAAGTTAAATGAGAAGGGAAAAAAATAAATAAGCATCTCAAACTAACCTCTTCTCACCTTTTAAAACTAACTAATTTTTATGAAATAAAATGAAATGTAAACTTAAACAACAAAAACATAGTTGTTTACTCATTTAAAATAGTTTTATCATTCATAATTGGTTAATTTGTTTTTACACGGTTATATATCAGTTGGGATCATTTTTATAGACGCTAAAATTTATTCAGAGATCGATCCGTCTTTTCACGGCGCCAACAGAAGTGGCCTTTCCGCACCAAGAAAATGACACTGACTCATATCCCAAATCTAGCAACCATGTCACCTTTTTTAACAACACAGTTCAAAATAACTAAAACAAACTTTCACTTCATACTCATTAGAATGACTTAATATCTTATGAAATGAAACATATTTGAGCTCAAAAATTATATAAATTATTTCTTTTATTGAAACCAAAATTATATCGCCTTACCGAATAAGCTGTAGTAAGCAACTATATACTTTCTAACCGAAAGTAGAGCAGGTCGAGAGATTGATGTTGTTTACATTTATATTGAAAATATCATCTATCAGGAACAGTGCATGAAAGGAAACTGGTTTCTGTTCTGATTGACTTTTATGATTCATCCAATTAGAATAATAATGTTATTTTATGAAAAGTAAAAAAATCCTGCAACGGTCTGTTGTGGGCCAAGAGGGTCATGGAGGTTAAAAGACACCACAATTTCATGACTAACAGCTTGATGGTCAGCATTGCGCACAGGTTGCCTTTATTTCCCAGACAAGTTTGTATCCGCCCATTTGAAGCTGGGCTTCAAGCTGCCCTTGAGAATAAAAATTCTACTTATATGACAATTATATGTCATATATCACAATTGAGTGCCTTAACTACTGAGCCATTAATGCTCACTTTTGCTTTATTCTTACTCAAGCATAAAAATTATAATTTTTTGAACTGGCATTTGTAATTTAATTATTGACTAATGAAGATATCACACCTTTATAGTAACTAATTCAAGAAAAAAACATATTCTTACAGAAATCTGCGATATTGGACTTTAAAAATCGCGTGAACATGAATCGCGATATTGTATTTTAAAAGCTCATGAATATGAATTGCGATATTGGATTTTAAAAACGCGAAAATACAAATTGAGGTAGTATCGAATTTTAAAGCGCGTAAATACAAATCCAGATATTGGATTTCTAAATCCCGTGAATAAGAATCGCGACGTACGATTTTTAAATCGCTTAAATATGAATCGCAAAGCGCCACTTTTAAATCGGAAAAATACAAAAATAGATGTTTGATATTAAAATCGAATAAGAATCAAGATTTGCGATTATAGCACACACAGTTCCAAACATTCAAATTGTAAAAATCCGCCAAACAAAAAGAACTGAATCGGCGGAAGAATCACGTGTTTGTAAACGTATCGTTAACGAGATTAGCAAAAGTTTCGAAATTTCATTACATTAAAGATTTTTGATTTCCGGAAGTTCGCGAACCAATGGTCTTAAGATACGCGAAATATCACATATTCTGCTTCTAGTTTTTAGATCCGAGAGAATGATACGAAAATCCCGGAATTCCGTGGTACAACCGGAATACAATCACCCCCGAGTATTAAAATACAAGTCCTGACACGTTAATTTCATTCAATGCATTTTTGACCAGAATTTTATTGAAATATAAATTAAGGGCTTCAGAACATATGTTTATAAGTACATTCCTACATAAGTTATTATACATTCATACATTTTATAAGTTGGATGACAAGAATTCCTACAGCTTTATCTTTAACCGTTAACAAAAAAGTGAACTGTCTAATGAATAGGGTCCCGGAAAAATATGACAAAATAATTGACCATAATTTCCTCCAAGCTAAGTTTTTCAAAACGTTCTGCAAAGGAGAGGTTCTGTCCTAGCATGTCAGAATCCTCTTCAAATTTGCCCAAAGTTTGCTTTAATCTTTCATAAAATAAAATTTTTACTAGATTTATTTTACAAAGTTGAACTTCTTAATTACGAATTTTGTATCAAATGAGAGTTCTAGCATTACTTGGTGTAAAAAAGCATACAATAAGTTCTTACCTGCGAATTTTTCATGCACATATCGCTGTACGATTGAAGTTTTACCAACACCTGAATAATAATAATAATATCAATTATTTAATTATTAAACAATCAGTCACTTAAAACACGAATGGCCTGTCAAACGTTAATTTGGATAAAGTGCTCTAACTAACTTGTGATCTAATATAAGTTTCACATTCTAAGATGCAGTCTTCATAAGTTCGAAGAAAAGCTCTCAAATATGCTAATCAATGAGTGCAAACGATATTTTACTAAACGAAATCAAACACAAAAACATATTTTCACTGAATAAACACATCTTTTTTCTTGTTGATGAATTTGGTATCGAATTCTCAAAATTAGTTAGAAGTGTAGTAGCAAGTTGAAATAGTTTTAATTAGTCAGGAGAATGGTTATGAAATTTGAAATTTATTAATGTTAATTTAACTTTTCGCCATATTTCGAGAAATCTTTTTATCGAATCAAAAAGATTTTGCACGCGATTATGAAGCTTGTTTAGTCAAATAAAATTTCTCACTAAAAAAAGTTTTTTTTTTTTTACAACTTCTATTTAACTTACTACAGGTTTGAAATATTTCGAAAGGTATACAAACTTTTACATAACTAAGATGGCTCCGCTCACTTACCCTTCAAATAGGAAACGATATTTATCTTTATAAAGATACAATACAATATATTGTATTAAGTATTTTTTTTTTAAATATTTAAAATAAATGGTAAAATTCATGTCTTGCAACACATGTTACTATCTATTTTTTTTTTTCCTTTCTTTTTTTGACATCAACTTAAAGCTTGACTTTTAAAAGATCTCGAGAGAGAAAAATACATTTTCCTACAATGGATAATTAGTCAATATTCAAAGAATAAAAAATTGAGAAAGCGTCATTTGGTGAGAAAAAGGAAATGAAAATTGGAAAAATTTCGAAATATATTTATTCAGAGAAAGTTCGTTTTTATGCCTGATTTCGAAATTTAAAATATCGTCTCCACTAATTAATTAGCATATTTGAGGTCAACCTGTCAAACCATCAAAATTGAGTCCTAGAAAGTGAAATTTCGATCATTAGATCAAAAATTATTCAGGGTGTTTCGTTTCTGATTTTTTTCCCCCCTGCTTATTGTACGTTATAGAATGGTTTAATGAAATGTAACTGTCTGTTATCATTAGTTATTTTTTTTTTAATCATTTAGTGAATGAAATGATGAAGATTTATGTATAATTTTTTACATAAAATTATTACTCGCACGCACTTTTTTAAAACTATGTTCTCTAATTACTTATGAATTTGTTCTGTGATCCATTTGTTACAAGTACTGTCGTGTAATTGTGTAATCAACATAGCGTCAAAAAAAATCAAAATTGAGATTTTTATATATTTGCATTCGTATATTCAAAAAAATAATCGGCTACAAATCTAAAAAAAAAAAGCTTTTTTTTTTAAAAAAAGAATTTATCACACTGTCAATATTAACAGATTCTTTTAATCACTTAAAAATTTAAAATTTTTTACAAAGTATGCATTATAAAATATTCTTCAAACTTGTCATTGGCAAATTTTCTAATAAGTAAATTAAAACATTTACCTGATTCGCCAACAAGAATAATATTCCACTTCGTGGTGGGTTCCATTTTAAAACGTTACTTCCTTATTTACAAAATAGAAAAACACACGCACACATTGTGCATAAATCATTCGTAGAAATTATCCTAAGGATTTCGAAACACAAGAATAATATCTGCTGCCTATGATATTTCAACAATCACACGGTATTCACAGAGAAAGAGACAAAGGTTTATTTTATATCTCATTCAGTATTCTTGGGGATAACAATTTCATTATTTTTAAGATAATTCATTATCAGTGTTATTTCTCCGATGACTGTTCCGTTGATAACCGTGAAAATGAAACTCTCTTGACTCATCATGATAGTAATCACCCAATTTTGTTTTTCTTCGGCATTTTAGCAGAAATTCGTATCTATTAACGAACCCCTCATTCAGTATTTTAACATTATGCTTTAGTTTAAAAATAGGAGTAGATGACGCCTCTAATTTAAAATTTTAAAAATTCTAACCCCTTAAAAAAAAAGGATGATTTTTAGTTTTCTCTTCACAATAACGGACCGATTCTAAGCTTTTTTTTTATATAATTTCACAAACAGTTCACACAGTCTTTCACAAAAAGTCTTGACATATACCAGGTATTTGTAAGTTTACAAAGAAATAGGACTCTTATTTCTCAAAGTCATAAAATTATAAGGAGATTTTTTTTCTTCAAATTTCTCAAAAAAAAAAAAAAGAAATTCTTTTAAAAAAAAAAAAATGGTTGAAGCTCTATTTTTATTGAAATTTTCAAAGACAGTTGACAATTGGGTACTAGCACACTTCAAGACGAAGATCACAATACTCACACACATGTGACTTATGACGTCAGCTCCAGTTGATCGTTCAAAAGCAAAATGGCATCTTAAATAGAATGGAAAGAACAGTTGCAAACGCAAACAAATGCCACGTTTTAACAACCAATCAGGATCAATACACCCACACTACGTCACTTGCAGGTATCCCATTACATAATTTATAATCAGATATGTAACTTTGATATTAAATATAAATTGTATTTTTTAAAAAATAAAAATGAGGACTTAGTTTTTTTTCTCCGTCACTCTTGTGTTTTTTAAAACGGGCTTCTAGACTGGCAGCACAATACACAGTTATTTTTAAAATTAAAAGCGAAGATAAATTGGGTAATTACAAAAGTATTCGATTACGAAGATATTTTCCTCGTATCAATTTAGCATAACAATTATGTTCGATGCTGATTTATTTAAGAAGTTTACAATTATTCTAAAAATAACTGTAGTTGGGGCAAAAATTATGATTCAAACAAGCCCTTCTACACAGAGATTAAAATTATCATGGTTTACATAAACCAGAATTTAAGTATTTAGTTACGAGAAGAACTGAACTCTGAATTAGAATATGACATTTTCATCTTGATTTTAAGAAACTATAAAAAAAAGTATTCACCATACATTTGTGTTGTGTATCTCCCATATAGGCTTTAGTTGTTCAACTGTTTGATCCCGTAAAAGCTGACTAATAATCTTAACTATTTAAGCATCTTAACTATTTAAGTTATTTTCACTTTTTAAAAAAAATAAATAAATAAATAAAAAAATACGGGACAGAACAAAAGTTATAGTCTGCCAGTGACCAGGGTTCAGAAAGAACAGGTTTGTTCTCTTAATTTCTTTTTTCGTCTTTCATTTTATTTATTTACTTATTTATATTTTCAAAAAAATAGAAGGATAACTACACTTCTTTTCTCTTCATGAAAGTATCTTTTTATGGGAGGAAAATGCCATAATAAGATCGCTTATTAAGAAAAACATGCATTGTAGCCGAAGTATTGTTTTTTAATTATACTAGATTTTTCGAATTCTAAATCACTATAAACGCGCTCCTGTAACAGCCCGCTGTGGGCCAGGGATTCATGGGGGTTAAGGCTTTACAAATTTGTGAATAACGGCATGACTGTGGAAATATGGCCAGAATTGCGCACAGGCCGCGTTTACTTTCCAGACAAGTTGGTACCCATAGCTAAACGGGCTTCCACTGAGGATCGCACCTCAATCCTTAACCATGTGCATATAACTTTCAGTTAACTTTAAACTTAGTTAATAATTCCATCCAACTTATAGAATTCTTAAATCAAGTTACGTAAAAAAAGTTTTTCTTTACAAGATTTACGGTCTTATGAAAGATAAACATTTCAAATTTTTTAAAAATATTTTGAGATAATTCAATATATTTAAAGACCACTTTTAATACTATTGGTTTGTGGAAAACGATATAAGGATAAATCATTTTCAAATTCAATTTCTTAATTATAAAAATTTTCTTACAGTCTTAGCTTATAAATCTAAGATAAATATTTTAGTCTTAATAAAAAATATATTTAAATATAAAAAATACAGATTATGAGAAGAAAAAATAATGATTTTTTTTTCTTTTTCAAAAGTGCTTTTAATAAAACTTAAATCGAATCAAAGAGAATCGAATTCTGCTAGTAACTGAGTGATTGCGTTCTATCTCATTTATTAGTTCCAGTATTTTTTCTTTTAAATTTTAGAATGTATTTAACACTTTTTATAACCACATCCAAAGGAGTTTGAACATTATTGGCTTTGATTTCAATTTAAAAGGACGTGAACTATTAAGGTATAGAATATTAATAACAACAATAAAAATTAAACTACTTTCTGACTGCTTTTTATTTAATGGAATGTTTTAAAAACTAAACAAATGGCAGAGGGCCATATTTAAAACATTAATCTAAAGGACAAATTTTGCATTTATTGATAATATATAATTTTTACACGGTTTCTTACGATTAATCTTTTCTTTGGAATATTTTAAAATGAAATGTTTGAAAATTTTTCCATTTATGCTTAATTATATCATTCTTCAAAATCAAAAATTTTTCAATCAAAAAAGGAAATAGAATTAAGAATTACTACGAAATAAAGTGTGACTTTTGTTAAGTGTTTTAAATATGCATGTTTACGTATATAAGATGTGTTAAACACGTGCAAAAACCCAAAAATCAAAACATCCTTAGAACAACTGCAAAAACACAAGTATCTAAGAATGTTTAGAACGATTACAAAAACAGTTGTTACAGAAAATGATTAGAACAATTGCAATAACAAATATATTTATTTTATTCGATTCGCGAAAATAGACAAAAATGGTCGCCATCCCAATGGTAAAATTTAAAATGGTCGTCATTATTTGTAATCGATTAACAATACTAGAATTTTTAATTCACGTGAATTTTCTTTAGTATCAGCTGAACACAGGCTATATTATCAAGTTTTAATCGAAGGAAATCCTAATCTTATCAGCTATGTTCTCTTGTTTTAAACATTTTCTACACTTACTTAAGTTACTTTTCTTTCTAATTTTCAATAAAATAAGAAAAACATATGAATGGGAATGCATACCTGATTCGCCGACTAAAATTATATTCCAGTTTATCACTGACATATTTGAACAGTTTGTTCTAACCCAAACAACCAAACCACGTGATCGGAGTTAAATACAAGCATCCGCGCCTGTTTCGAAACGTAGAAAAAGGACACTAAATATGACTCGCAAAAGTGAAACTAACACACGACATTAAAGGTGATTTTATTTCCTCATAAATATCGCCAAGATATGCGAGGAATAGTTGATATTTGATCTGCTTTCTAAGTTTTGCTCTTTGTGTAAGTATATGGACAAGAGTTAATCTGCTTAAAACCAGACGACGAAAGGCTGTAATTTGTCTTTCGTTTCAATTGTTTATTGACTTTGAAGCTTTTTCGCTTTCGGCAAGGTAAATAAAAAGTCTCAGTCGAAGTACTTTAAAGTCAAAGTAAAGTTTTATTTCTAAACTATGTACAGTACAGTGCGAAAAAAAAATTTAAACCCTAAATAACTATTGATCCTTATGATCCGATTTTCAAGTATTGAGACTCAATCTTAATGCTTGGTTTGAACAGCTAACCTTGAAAATGCTAATTAATTAGAGAATATAATATTTTAATTTACGAATTATACACATAAGCGTACTTTCTCTAATTAAATATACCTTTCATTGTAAGCTTTATGTAAAACTGTGTTTAGTTAACAATTTAAATTAAGAGCAAAAATTGTAAAATGTTATTTCCCATTCGCACTATTTTACTAAATAATCTTTTTGAAGAAAAACATGTAAAGAGTTATTCAAATAAAACCAACTTTTAAAGATTATTAAAATAACAAAATTGAGGATAAATTTACAACGACAACCGAGTAAAATTATTCAGTTAAAATTTTTCCCTTACTGAACCTGAAACTAATTCTATGTTATTGCTATGAAACATTTTGGGGTTTTTCAACTCAATACTCTTTATTTAGAGATAATAATTAATAAAAAGTTTCAAAAAATTTTAATTGTTTTATAAAAAATTTAGGTTTAGTAGATCCCAAGAACCTATACAAAAACATAAGTTAGGTTGTTACTGATAATCTCAAATTATCAGAGAAAATAGAAAAGAGTTGAAAATTATTTATTGGAAACATCTCCATGTTTCAGTGCCAATTAATTAGGATTTCGATAACGGGTTGGTGTTTTCCTCGTTTGATTATTAACTTGCTATCCCAGACATGCTTACTTTTATAACAAGGGTTTCAAATATGTTATGTATATAAAGGGCGGACATTACAGAACACTCTGCATAAACATTAATTTCATGTGTATAATTTCAAAACTATCATGCTAACAATAGACCCGAGCCGTGATGGTTCAGAGGATGGAGCCTTTAGATAAGGTGAACCGAGTTTGAATCCGAGCGATGGTTGGTCGATACGAATTCCGAATCCGGCTTGCACTGACCACAGTGCTGACATGAAATATTCCAAATGGTAGACGGATCATGGGTTAGAGTCCCCTAGCAGTCAGGCTAACCATTCTCGTGGTCTTCCTCTCCATGTAACGCAAATGCGAGTTAGTTCCATTAAAAATTCCTCCACGCAGGCAAATTTCTCCCAATACTTGATCCAGGAGTTCCCTTGTCTTCTGGATTGGGTACAGATTTACAAGGCTCGGGAGTTGAACATTAGTAGTCGTAAACGCAAAAATTGGGTCGTCTGTTCAACGACGGCTATAATATATATATTAATGGGTGATTCTCACGAAACATGACAATTCGGACCAAAAAATTTCCTCAAATTTAAAGTCTTCAAAATAATCTGAAATTTTTTTTGTACACTTCTTTAGCTACACTTATTAATATCTTATAGACAGCAGTGTAGTTTATTGACATTTGCTCGAGAAAAAAAATAAAATAGAAATTCATCAAATCTTGAACGCCAGGAAAATGACATATTACCTTAGAAGTTTAAAAAACAGTCAATTTAAGTTAATTGTAAGTAACTCAACTTAAGCCTTTATGTTAGATGGACCATAAATTGCTTAAATTAATTCTTTTTATCCACTGAGGAAAGAAACAAAAAAAATTTTGTTGCTGATATGTACAGAATAAAATTGTGTATAATAATCAATCATTAAATAAATAAATAACTTTGATTGCATCCAAGCATATTACAATCATTCATAAACTTGGTATTAGGTTAATATTTGCTTTCCCTCTTTACAGTATTAGCAGTTAAAAAGAATTTCTGGTAGCACTTCAATGTCCTGGCATTCATAAGCCAGGAAAATGACAGCCAGGATAATGACAAATTCGCCATTTTATAGCATATAACTTTACTTTAATTTAATATTTTGGCCGAAGACGTTTATATTCTGCAGAAAACAACAGTATTTCTTAAAATAACTCAGATGAATCTATGTATTTTTTGTTATTAATGAATTCAAGAAGCCAGGAAAATGACAGCATAAAAACCTACTCACCTTGAAAAAATTTTTGAAATAGATTTTGAGCCAGAAAATTGGTTCTTTATTCATGCAACAAGACATGTTCAGAAGAGGGTATCTAATCAATCTATTAACATAAAATATTGATTCCTGGTGCTATCTACTTTGGTTATAAATCACTAAATAAAAGTAGCCAGGAAAATGACAGATTTTCATGGGACAAACAAATTATTGACAGAAAAAATTATTTTAAACGAAGTTTTAGTAAACAATACCCTCTGCGTATATTCTAGAAATGCTTACATAGGATAAGATAAAAAAAATTAGATTTTGAAAAATGTATGAGAAGTTTTGAAGCTAGTTATTATTGGAAACTAGGAGGCTCCGCCCCCTGCTCGCTAACCCCCGAGAATTGCTACGCAATCCTATGTGGTTCACGCCGTGAACCATGGCTCGCTGCGCTCGCTCGCCAATGAACACAATGTTCTAGCACAAAGACATAGTATATTATCATCAAAGACATAGTATTTTATCATCAAAGACATAGTATTGTACTTATTCTATTATTAAAGAATTCTATCAATGTTCTTATTGGCATTTAAAAAAGTATATTAGCTATTTAGATTGTACATGGTGAAAAAATCAAAACATTAGCTAAATGAGAAACATATTAGCAAAATAAATTATCAAATATTGCAGTTATTAACCTAAATTCAACTAAATGTGTATAATAAATTAGTTAATGCTAGAAATTCTGAAAGTTTTAGAAAAAATTTTTATTATTTAAAAATATAAACTTTAAACCCTAACTTTTCCTTGTGAGATAATAACCCTCTTTCATTTTCAAGAACACAAAAATTTGTTTTATATCCAAACGAAATATTTTTTGGTGATCAGCATTATTGAAATCAATTTCTATATTAATTTACATTTGTGATAAAGTACATAACATTTTAGAACAAAATAAGTATGTTTTACATACAATAAATTAAAATGCATGGCAGTTAGCATTACCCGAGAAATACCACGTGGAGGTGGCCATGCTGTATTTCTAGTCGGGGAGTTTTGATTTTGGCAATTCCCCTTGCCTACTGCCGATAGAAGTTTCAATTAAATTTTTTCCCAAAATTTTTTTTTTCTGCAAAGCTCTAAGAAATTAACACTAAGCATTTAGAATTTCTTTGAAAACACAATTATAGATTTGGCATCTTGGAGCAATTACTGAAAGGCTGTCAAATGACTTAACTCTTGACAGGCCAACATAAAGTTGTCCATGATCAATTCAACAGCGGCCTTTTAAAGCATTCTCACTTCAATTAATTAATTCCTAATTGAGTTTAAATTAAATATTACCATGTTTTCAGGGCATGACTCTGAATTGAACAACCTGATAATGCTCACTCTGGTTATTGTTTCCATTTCTAAAAGCGCTATATGTTGAGCCAGTTTAAATTAAATATTATCATGCTTTTAGGGCATGAATCTGAATTGAACAACCTGATAATGCTCACTCTGGTTATTGTTTCCGTTTTTAAAAGCGCTATATGTTGAGCCACCTCATCTTGATTTGGCATGTGACATTTTTAGCAGCAATCATTGATCGATTTTCTAACGTTGCCATTCGGGGAGTTGTGATGAGGCTTTTTTTTTTGGTGCCGTATAAGAGAAATATATATATATAGATATTGTTTGGGACATGCCAGGAAAATGACATTTTGATATTCAATTAAATTTTTTAAGTATACAAAACAGTCAATGCTAGTGCAAAGTCATTTTAAAATGCTAACAGCAATGCTATTTATTAATTTTTTTTTTAAAAAAAGTTCTTTTAGTATTATAGTATTAGATCTTGGAGCAAGGGACAGTGAATATCATGTTTCGTGAGAATCACCCATATATATAAACAATAGACTCATTTCAAAATTATTATGAGCCAATTTTATTATTCAGAGTAAGCAATAAAAAAACATCAAGGCTTTATCTAAAGATAAAAACATGGGAATGAAACAGAGTAAGAAATTCAAGAAGATAAAAGAGGTCTGGAAGGAAGTCAAATATGCTATTCTACTTTTCTAACAGTGTACAATTCGAAAGAAAGAAGATGGAGACAAAGATAAGAAGATGGAAATGAAACAGAAAGAAATTCAAAAAGATAAAAGTGGTCAGGAAGGAAGTCAAATATGCTTGATATTCTACTTTTTTAACAGTGTTACAATTCGAAAGAAAGAAGATGGAGATAAAGATAAGAAGATAGAAATGAAACAGAAAGAAATTCAAAAAGGTAAAAAGAGGTCTGGAAGGAAGTCAGATATGCTTGAAAAAAAGGTACATTTTACCCCCTCGAGCCATTAAGATTGAGTCCTAGAACGTGAGGATATGATCAGCAGATCAAAAGTTATTCAGGGTAGTCCGTCCGTCCGCCTTTTTTACTCACCGTACATACGAAGTACCACTATATACATCCATGTAATAATATATGAACGCGCAACGCTCCTTCGTATGTACGCAAATACAAGCAACTTAACTACGTATGCACATAAAGTACCTACACATAACGGGCCATCGTATGTATGTACGTAATTACACACAGCGTTCGTAAGTGTGGGTGTCCGTATTTACATGAAACGTACTTACATATGTATATCTTTATGTTCATAAATATATACATACGTGAGTATGCACCTATGAATAGACACAAATATGTACCTTTGTACACCTAATGTACGTGTGTATTTATGCACGTACATATATTTATGTGCGTATATACACGTTATGCAAAAATTCCCCTTATCTATTTTTCAGAGAAAGTACTCTAACAAGGAGGCATTATTTAAGACTGTTTCGCTCATTTATCACTAAAATGGCATTATTTCGAAATATATCTTTTACCAAATATAAAATTGGAATTCCAAGTTGAAAAAAACTTTACTTTCAATGAAATCAAAACATATATAGTTGTAACATATTTTAGTTTATATTATAGAGAAATAGAATCAAAAGACCAATCTTTTTTGAAATCGAAAGAACAATTTTTTTTTTTAAATATCTTTACACCTGAAATCAATTGAATTCCGTTCTTTTCATTTCAGGTTACAGTACTGGTTTAACCTAGATAATTTCAGCTTCTCTTCGGTACTTGAACACAATTCATAGATTGATTCCACTACAGTTTTATACCCCATTTGTTTTTAGCTAATAATGATATAAACAACATTTACTAATGGTTATTCGTGTTATCAGAAGGTTTTTACTCTCCTTAAATTTTGTTTTTAATTGATTTTACTTTTGCCTTTTAACTTTAATTTGTTTTAACTCATAATTTTTTTTTTTAAACTCGTTCTTAATTTGAGTAACTTAACCTGAATAAGTTCAACTTTTGCATATTTAATAATTAATTATCTAAATATAACATTTACAGATTGTTATTATGTTTTATCTACAAGGCCTTGTAGTATTTTTATCATCTTATTATTCAGTTTATATTTATTATTAACTAGGAACATGTTAATACTCTATATTTTTTTATTATATACTTTATTTTATATTATTATTGCTTACTTTTTATTTTGCCTTTCTTTTTAAGTCATGCAGTGCCTTTTTCACAAAAAGATATCCTTTCCCAAATTCATATTTACTTTATTTTGCAAGCATCCTTTGTAAACCAAAACCATCTCTGAGATCCCCAACTCTATTTAATATGCTTGGGAAGCCACCTGCATTCGGTCAGTTGGGTTGAAATAAGAATTAAGCATTTGAAGGGATGAGAATTAAGTATTGAATATTATACCTCCTTTAATAAACCCTGACGTTTATCCTTGTGATTATAACCAATATTTTCTCCCTTCTGTTTGCCTAAGATGAAACCCAGTGTTTTCTCCTCAAGGTTTCTATACAGCTGTAGGAGTCCTTTTTACTCAAATATATCTCTTCACCCTATCATACATATTAGCTTGTCATTCTTGTTGCCCCATGGAGGAGTCATTTTTGTCGCATGATTTTAGTTTACTTATTTTTCTTCTTCTTACTAATAATATCTTGAACTCCCCCCCCCCCCCNCCTCCCCCCCCCCCCGGATGGTTCTTTTCCTAGAGGCTAATGTTGGTTTTTAACCGCATTGCATTGCTTGAAGGATCGACAAGAAAGATGGAAGTGAGTTCGCATAGTGATTAGAGGTGGTTTCGTTGCCTTATGATAGTGTGTATCCTAGATATTGTGTAATGTCCATCCAAATATTTTACCCATAATGCATGTTACTCTAAATGACCGAAATGGGTGGTTGTTGACTTGACCGGTATGTCCTACACTGTTTTTTAAGGTTCAGTGCCATTGCGCGTTATGCCCTACATCAATGTTTTTTAAGGTAATATGCATTTAACCAACACTCTGAACCCTGATGTTTCTCCTAATCTATCTTCAGCAGATATTAAAATATCGAATAAGTAAAATAATATCAACGAATAAACTAATATCAATATTGACATAGCAAATATTTTGGACTTTCACCCAAGTGATTGTTGACATTCACCAGTGAAAGTCGACATTCTCTTGATTTTGGCCGATCACAGTAACATATCGATTCACAAAATATCTAATTCATAAATTCAATTATGGTATATCTGTTTTGTATCATTAACTAATGGTTATAATTTGCTGTTATACATTAGCAAAATATATTTGGAGCTACTGCATTCATTATACAATTTTTAAAAAAAAGTATTTTCGTTATTGTATTTCTAACAAACGTTATATTATGCAAGTTAAACAAACATTTGCATTTTATTTATTTCGACAAATAAGATATTAAATGTTTTCTTTATGATAAAACTGCCTTAACACTTTCTCCTGGACTACTCTCTCCATAGAAATTTCCTAGACTCTCTTTCAGAGTACAAAATATATGTCATTTATTTAGTTTTCTTATTGTTAATGAAAAAATAACTATTGTATTTTAAATTATATTTTTACTTACATTTTTCAACAAAGGAAGTTAAGAGATAGAAACGGTTTGTAAAGAAACTTTATTAAAAAAACTAATTTTTCCACAGACAGAATGGCAAAGAAAGCAAGATATAAAATTGGTAATAGTACAAATGTAACGTCACATTAGCAATAGGAGCAAATTCAATTGTTAACAAAAATTTCATGACAAGATGAATATTAGTTGAGTTTACAAAACGTTGTAAGAAGAAACCTTACAATTACATAAATCAAACCAGACAAACTCTGTTCAAGGATTTTTCTTATGCTTGAAAATCCCAAGACAAATTTTATTTGAGGTTGTTACATCGAAGGTTGTTTCCCTAGGTTTTGGCTTAGGGTAATGTGCGTAGAACAGAGCAGAATGACACAGATCTTGCTTCAAATTTCGAAGATTTACACGTAAACGGAATAAAAAACCCTTTTCAGGTTTACATGAAAAGGTTTTTAACAAGTGAAAATAAACCTTAGTTTGCTATCTGGGATATTAGCTACATACATTCAGTGGAAGTTTTAAGGTGAAAATGGGAGAGATTTCAGTGTTCTGCAAGTATGTTGCTGTAGTAGTTTCTAAGAATTTAAGGTCATCATCCTTCTAAAAGAATGTCTTTCTCAATATGAATTCCGTCGAATCACGTATTTATTTATTGTTACACATGCATATGCTTGTGTGTTTATTACAAGAACAGCTTATAAGTCCTGACGAATATGTAAAATTAGAAAATATCTATTCTATGAAACGTTATATTAAAAGGGATTCCTTTTTCTCAAACGGCAAAGGTAAATCAACATTTAGCTTTGCATTTCTAGCATCGCAAATAGTCAAATCTTGAGATCAATCTAATTATGACTATTTGTCCTCAATCAACCTCAACTTGTGTCAAAGTGGAACACTTAAAATCTGAAACACTCAAGTCGTTTTTCTATTTGATTGACAATTACTCTTTTCTTTCTTTTTTTAAGAGCGTAATTTAAAAAAAATGTCTATTTAAAAAATATCTGGTAAAACGAGTAAGGATAAAACGTGCTTGAATTATTTTTGACTAGAACACAGTTAAATTAACTACAGAATAAATCTTTCTTGTTTGCAAATCACATGAGTGGATGGCTTTTGGATGTTCGACATAATCCCTGTAGCTTTTAAAATGCTATCTAACCCCGTTTTTGCACTAACTTTCATTTCTCAAGAGCTAATCATCAAAGTATTTTGTTTAGATTCAGTCATCAAGGACAGGACACTGTCTGCACTAGTTCTACGTCTTCCAACTTTCAGTGGTGTTATATCAGACGGGAGTTTCACAATAGGAGGTAAAAAAGAAACCCAAACGAATGATAGTTCTAATTCTTCATCGTCACTATTAACAACAGATGCCTGACGAGCGCTCACATTGTCGTTTACCGTACAATTGGTAAGCTGAGATTTTTGCAAGGTCTCATCTGTCACATGACTAGTGTCGGTGAAGGAGTCTCTACTGTAAAGTTGTTCCGCGGAAAGTTCTTCGTCTCGTTGGTCATGAACTGTAAGTATAGATGGAGTGTCAGGCTGTTGGAGTTTTCCTGCGATATGTTCATCACTTTGATCATCAACTACAAGTAGGGATGACGTTAAAGTCTCACTTTCATCATTAGGAATCAAATTTTTGGCTTGAAGAATTCTTAAAGTAAGGTGTTCAAAAATCTAAAAAAATATTTTTAAAAAAATGAATGATAGGCATTTCCACGTATGGTGAAAGATTGCTTTTATTACATACAAAACTAAAATGAAACGAAAGAAAAAAAGGCAAGTTATGAGCAGAGGACTTTGATTTACTTTCTAAAGTCTCCCATTTATTTCTTTTTGTTACCCAGTTGACAAAATTTATTTTAAATGGGTCATTTTTTAATTTATTTAAAATTTGTAGAACTAGATTTATCTATGCTGGCATTATCTTGTTGAAAACCTCCCTTCAGCCCAGGTAATATAACTCTGAAATGGAGTAAATCGCTTTCCTGGTGAGCTTTGACACTCAACTGAGGTTAAAAGAACCACATCGAATCTAAAGGAACCCCTCACCATGTACATAGGTCCACCATGGTGTCTTATTAAATGCAAAATTTTGGCTCTTCCTTAGTTTATGACAATAATAATTATTCTTCCCTTTAACATTAAAATTACACAATTATCACATATTAATCAGGTCATGTGATCCGTTTGATACATGCGTGTACTTGAGGGGCAGAATCTAAATTATGCATATCGTTTAAAACAAATCAATTCAGGCCATCTTGAAACTTTTGATGACATGAACTAATCTACGTCTGATATCTCTTGAAATAATATGACCCATTTGGTTTTGATATGATTGGTGACATAATTTTGGTCAAAAGCATATTTTTCAGTGTCTATCATTACAATAATTCAATTTGAATTCACTAGTATATAAGACCATGTTAACTCAATTCCACTTTTCATAAAAGAAGGTTGACATTGTTGGACACTCTCTCCACATTGGTGACCTGGGCGTAACCTGACCACACCTACCTTGACAGCAGTGCCCATTTGGCATTCGCATAGCGAGGGGGGAGCAAGGGGGGGCATCATGCCCCGGGCGCTACACACAAAGGGGCGCCAAATGGTCAGCAAAACAAAAAAAATTGTTGGATAATTTTTATTTTTATTATAATTTATTTCTGGAAAATATATTTTAAATTTAGTGCCGGTGAAATATAATAAATGTTAATTTGTAAATAAAAAGGAACACTAATCGAACTGTAATAATATATTCATAATAGAAATGACACGTCTTTTCCACTGGGCTGACTAGACTTGTGTCTGTCAGCACTTCCTTATGGCATCTACGCTGTGTGGTTACATATATTATCTCCAAATATTTGCAGTGTACAAAGTACAAACATTCTTTCTTTCAGAACACTATTTATTTTTGTTTCTATAAACGCAGTGTAGCTTACGCTTGTTATTTTAAAACGATAACAATAGCACTCTAATGTACTTATATGCACAGTCACGGAAAAAAGTATCCCGAAAATAACAACTAAAAGATTGTCTATTTTTTAATATAGATACCTCTTAGACGCACAACAAATACAGCATTTTGCTGTTTCTAGGAAAGGACACAAACGCCGTATTTGTTGTGTACCTGAGAATTATCTGTTTCAAAAAATAAATGATTCTTTATTTGTTACTTTCCGGATACTTTTTTCCGTGACTGTAGATATCCGTGACACTTGCAACAGGTTGTGGAATTCCGCTACAAGTTAGGTAAATACCCGAAATATTTATAAGTTTAAGTTATTTTGTGCCTGTATTTTTCAGTTTTGCGTCACTGTCATCGTGCTCTGCTTAGAATAAAAATGAAATGTTATTAAATGTTATAAGTTTAATGTTAGCATAAATTATAGTGTATATTTCACTGTATTGCTACCTTTCAAGTTTAAGGCATTCTTGGTTAGTAATAAAACAAATAAGATTACTTACTACATCTACTCGACGATTCTATTATTATTCAGTGAATAGGGTATGAAAAAATTTGAAATGATCAACTTTGATGATATTATTGATAAATTTGCTTCATCAAAAGCGGAAAATTTATACATAGTAATTAGTTTTATTAATGTATTATAATCATATTATTAAATATATGTATCTCCTTAGAGATAATAAATATTTACTTTTTTATTGTTTTAAAACTGCGTGTTTTTAAAATATTTCTTTATAAATATGTAAAATAAATAATAGGTATCTTTTGAACTAATTCTAGATGATCATATACATTTCAAAATCTAGTCTTGTTTTCTAAACTACATTTTTTGTCTCAAATTTAATGCCTAGCTTGAGCCTATGACTTTATTTATTTTACTTTATTTATTGATTACTTTGCGAGTATATTTTACTTATAATATTAGATGGTTTTCGAATGGGGAGGGGGCGTTAANGGGGGGGGGGGGGGGGGGGCGCTGAAAAGGTATTGTGCCTTGGGCGCGAGTTAAGCTCGCTACGGCACTGCCATTTGGATTTGAGCATGCCTACTTCAATAGATGGTTCACAAGGAACAGTCGACTTGCTACTCGCGACCGCGATACTCTCCACTTGCTCACGCCATCACTACTCAGTCTCGATCACACACAGCCTATTTCAATTTTTTCAGCTTATTGCTTTCTACTTTACTTACAATTTTTTTCTATTTGTTCATTATATTTACAGTAAAATAATTTAAAAAAAATCTGCATCATTTTAAAATTTACAGAAGTATTCTAAGTGAGCCTAATTTTTGGGCACACTGTATCAAGACATACCTTTCTAAAAAGAAAACTTAATTCTCAAAAGTGCAGCCACTGGCATTTTTATTGGTAGAGCATACACAGTGGATATTTGTGAATGATGGAGATTTGAAATTTTTTTTATTAAATGCTATATCATCTTGATACAGCAAAACAACTGAAAAATAATTAACTATAGTACAGCTTGAATTTAGAAAGGTGACAATGTGCATTACCTGTGCACAATGACATAGTGATGCGACAACTACTGAGACAAAATTATACGTGCCTTTTATGCAAGTCCAATAATTACATGCACACGGAATGATGAGTGCGCTCCACAGGCTTCTTTGGACAACCAAACTCGCCCAAAACGTTGAATATTAAAATATATAAAGTTGAGGTAAATAATTATAAGCGTACTAATTTAAGAATTTTTCAAAAAATTAATATGCATTTTCTATGAATTTGTACAGTTCAAGATTTCATACCACATCATGATACTTGTTCAATAAACAGTTCACTGTATTATAAGTGTGCAGTGAGTATTTAATTCTACTTTAAATTTTTTTTATTTCATAATAGTAATTTTTTTATGAAAGTTGAAAAGAAAACGAAAGCAACTTTAAACACATTATTAAAATAAATAGTAAATTTCAGGCAATGTTGCATAAAAAACAGTTTGAGATTTATAATAGCAATATTTATTTATTTATAATTGTTATGAGTTTTTCTTTTTTTTTAATTTGTAAAAAATAAAATAAAAAGTTCTTACTCTTACAACACTGTCACCATTTTTCCCACTAGATTCCATGAATTCTAAATCCTTGTCTCTTGTGAATCTCTGGGCTATGTCACGTGATACAGCAATACTGTCTGGGTGGTCCACCTTATTTCCAACTGTCCAAATAATAAACAGTTATAAAAATTTACTCATGGATATTTTATACACTAAGAACCACTTAATATAGATGTTAGGAATCTTACTGGTGGATTTCTTTATCACTAAAATGATACGAGGAAACATATAAAGTTGACTACCTTTAAAAGTTGAAAACCTGTCTAAGTTATTGGCCTCTATTATCAAAAACTACATTTATCTTTCAAAATAAAAGAGAGCAAGCCCTTTGTAACTTGTTAATCCTTTTTATTGATGGCTGAAATAAGTAAAATGTGTTTTGCAGTGTTATTGAATGCTATTCTAAATTATTCATAAGTTGACCAGAAAAATCTCCTTTAGGAACTTTTAAATTCTAAATCATTCATAAGTTGACCGAAAACAATCTTTTAAGAAATTTTCTACTCAAAACTATTCATAAGTTAACCAAAAAATTCCCTTAGGATGTTTTCTATAATTTTATGTTGTATATTAAAATTTTGTTGAATTAGTTAAATAATGTTAAATGGTAACCTTAACCCTTTAGAGGGTTGACTGTATGGAAGAACTATATTGAGAACTTCTGAAACAAATATATTTGCAAGCATACATAACAAACTAAATTTGAAAGTCTTGAAATGAACAGGATTTTGTTAATTGCATATACACGCTCTTGTGTAATTATTTTTCAAATAAAATATTTTAAGAAATTATTGAATTAATTTTATCATTTGTACATTGTAAGGAATAATTTATTGCTTAGTCAAGGTTGCATTTGTTTCTTTTATTCAGAAGAAATAAACTGTCTTTGACTATCTTGATTGTAACAAATATTTTCTTGTGAAATTTTAATAAGTAATGTTAGTAATAGATAGCTTTATTTCTCCTAAACAGAAGAAAGGGAATTCTTTACTTACACTAGTACCTTCTATTCTCTGAATTATAACTAAATATAGAGCTGGCAACTAAGTTCCCTAAATTTCTTTTTTCAAATATTTTAAAAATTTAAAGGGTCAGAACATTCCATTTACTTTGCTAGTTTCCTCGTCGTTTGTCAAGAATTTTAATGCATAAGTTGAATTAATCACTGTTCTTCGAACTCAAGTGAACAGTCAGTACCAGATGCCTCTTTGAAACATTTCCATTTTTAAACAAACTTGCACCAAACACGAGTGTGTTTTTTTAAACGAGGCACTCTCTCCTACACAACACAAATGCCACGAGCAGCTTTCTAGCCTTTAAAATCTTAGTTAAAAGAAAAAAGGGGGGTCAAAAATGCTAATTTTTAAAATTTTATGTTCCATCATAATGATATGGAAATTAACGTATAGTATTTAAAACAAAACAAACTATTCTTTTTCGAATGATCTGAAACATTACGCCAGAAACATTTAATGGCATGGAAAATGCTAAACTTTAAAAAAAAAAGTGGTATTAACTCAATAATAAGATTTATTTTTATGTATTTAAAATCAGCCAAAAGTGATAAAGACCTACGAGGGTGACAGCCTCATCATTTTTTCGCTTTAATTGTGCCAGCCAACCAGAAAGAGCGTTGAAAGTCAGCAGGCATGTGGTGTCGTAGACCAAGAGGACGCCATCGTAATAGCTAAAATGGAGAAATATTTTAATTTTCAAATGAAACACTGTATCACACAAGATGAAGAATGTTCCTCAAATAAATTTTAAATTATGGTCATAAAAGAGTTGGCCATGAGAAAGTTAAGAGGAGTATCGCGAGAGAGATACTTCATAAAAAATTCACCTACACAATTTATTTAAATTTTGAGAAAAGAGAGTTGAGGAAAACCACGACATTTCAAATGCTGGAAAAAAAATTCAAAATGCAAACACATTATGGCAGGATTACGCAGTGGGGAGATAATCCTTCATTCATATTTGGGATTGGAAGGGTTTCTGCCGAGTTGCAGCTTCTTCTTTACAAGACTGCTTATGAGACCCCAAGAAGCTTAGCTTGCAGTCACTGTTCTTTATCAGGTAAAAGTGATAAGATATAAAAAGTCAACCATTTATATAAAATTTCAAAATCATATCGAATAATTTAATTTAAGTTTTCATAAAATTCATTAGCATACGAATGTATAAATTCATAGAAATCAATTCTCAAAGTTTGGAAATCAATTTTAATTTAATCTTTTATCCCACTGGGCTGCTGCCGAACTCCTCTCACCTGTTTTTTTTTATCACCCTTTATTTTATTATCTTGTTCATCTGTCCCTATAGATGAAACCACTTTATAAGTGTTAGTCTTTTTACTTTTCTACTGTCATTTGGTATTTACACATTGAGGAAGATTCTTGTTTAAAGAACCGGAACTATAGTATGTCCATTTCTGTACTTTTATTTGTGTTTTATTCATGTTATTTTTTACTTTAGTTTACGCAGCAAAAAGTATATCCTATCCACTTCTTAGAAATTTTATAAGTCTTCAATAGATGTCTGAACCAGATTTAATGTGAACTAAATGAATTAGTGTGAATAGTTTTTCTTTAAAAAAAAACTTCATTATTTGTAATAGTGAAACAAACATTTAATAGCAGTTCTCAAAATGTAAAACGCAGAATTAAGCTTTGACAATCTTTTAAGTCTAAATTTAATTCACATGAAACATTATTGTTAGAAACTTACTTGGTGGCGACATGCTTGAACCACCGTTGACTTGATGTTTCCCAGATACAGAGTTTCACTCTTTTTCCTTTAACGGTGAGTTCTTTTGAAGTAAGGTTAGCCTCAAAATGATTAGCTAAAAATAAATTAAAACACTTGAGAAAATGCCATAAATACTATAATGTTGACATCAAAGTGCAATTATTGATGACAAAAAACTGACTACATAAAGTGTTCAAAAATAATTTAAATTTCTTTTTACAACAATCATTAGGTAGGTATTTTATTTATGTCACACTAGAGCTACACAATAGGCTATTGGAAATATCCCTAAAGATGACTTGGGATCCCATCACAATCTTGATCCACTGCTGAGGGGATGGCTCCCCTGTTTTGGTAGCCCGATGACCTGAGAGTGAAGTCGAACACTTTACGGTAGAACTGTTTAGCAAAGACCAATACCGCACACCCTTGGTCTCTATACAAGCTGATCAAAGTGGTCACACACCCGCTTACCGACCCCAGCCAGTGATGCTTGACTTGGGTGTTCTTTTTTATTATCAGTCAACTGCAAAAAAATTTCGGAAGGAAAATGAGAAAATAATTTCAGATTTTGAAGCAAATTGAGCACAAATTAAATACTTATCTACCTTCCTACTTCATTTCCTTTAAATGAGATAAAGTTATGTCATTTTTTATTCTGTTATCCATTAATTTATATGCTTTTTCGTACTGATTAAATGTGAGAGAAGCATTCTCCTAGCATTTTAAACTTTAATAGCACGGAAAGGCAAAGTATCAAATAGGGAAAAAAAATGAAACCGGATTGCACAAAATAATATGAACACTGTTATGTCAGTTTTATAGACTCAGTATTTCTTTTCTGGGGGATGGGAGAGGCAGGAGTGTCAGTCAGAAATTTTTTTTATGATATTATAACAATTATTAAAACAAGTGTTCCCCATCATGAACATTAAGAAAAGTTTGTTTATAAATAAACTAAGTGGAAAGGCATGCATATTCTCAGGCTCTAATATTCTCAGAATTACAATATTAAAGAGAAAAAAAACATTAGTTTTTGCTTTATAGCATTTTTCTTTTCTTTATAAAATTTTAGAATTTAATATATGGACTGTCTAATTTTTCTTTTGTACTTGAGTCTGCTTCCAAAAATTTTTTATCCATTGTACACTTAAGCATCCTGTGACAATTCTGTTACAACAAAAATAATTTTGGAAAGTTGCTTGTATTTTTTATCTTTTTTTTAAAAAAATTATCAAATTTTTATTATTTAATATGTTTATTACATTTTATAATTATATATACCTTTTAACTAAGAATGAAAATCTTTTTTTAAAAAAAATTACAATTTGAATACAACACTTACATTTAGACGTCGGATTGGTATAGATATGAGTCATAGAAGTTTTCCCAACGCCTGCAACAAATATATAGCATGAATACTAATTTATTAACAAATAAAATGTTATTTACAAATTGAACAAAGCAACCAGAGGACATTTAAACTTATTCAACAATTCAGGTAAAAAAATGTAGACATACGAGGCAAATATAAAATGCATAAAAACAAGGCTCCATTGCCTGCTCGCTTCACTCAACATATAATTCATAATCATTAATTAGTCCTTTAAAACAGGGTTCCTTAACCTGTGGTTCATGGACCCCCTAGGGGTTCATGAGTAATATTTTGGGGGTCCATTGATAACTCCTATTTTTAAAACATTTGGATCAATAATATTTAAATAACATTAATCTTTTTTTTTAAAGGGAAAATACATACATATTTGAAACTAGATGATTTGTGAGCGGCAAGTCACCCCGCAATCACGATACCCCAAATTCTACACGGACTGCACACCTCTAATATCCCTGTCCTATTTTTAACATCCTCCACCAATCGGCTTTCAGTTTGCACCATCAGGGGCAACACCCTGATGACATCCCCTTTCAAAGTTTAAAAGAATGTTACCTCAAAATTATCAATTATCCCAACTAAAAGTTCAAATTTTTTTTTTCATTCACACAGATTTCAAATAAGTTACTATTTCTATAAGAATAAAATTAATCCTGATTTTTTATTGAATAGAAATTTTATAACCGTCGTGGAACAGCCGACCCGATTCAATCAGTGTTGAACATTAGTGATTTGCGACCACTTATGTTCAACTCCATAGCCTTGTAATTTTGAACCCAATACAGAAGCAAGGTAACTCCAGGATCAAGTATTGGGAGAAATTTGCCTTCGTGGAGGACTTTTTAATGGAACTAACCCTCATTTACATTACATAGAGAGGAAAACCACGAAAACATGCCACTGTTAGCCTGATGGCAAGGAGACTAACCCCTGAACCCGTCTACCACTGAGGATATTTTACATCAGCATTGTTGTGAACCGGGTGCGGAAATCGTATCAACCAGCCAGTGTTAGGGTTCAAACCCATACCTCATTGAAAGGTGAATGCTCTATCCCCTGAGCTACCATGTCTCATTCAATAAAAAATACAATTTCATTCATGAACTTATCTTTTACATGCTTGCTTGATTTTCGATTATTATAAAAAAACTATTGATTATTATAAAGACTTTACGCCAAATAGATTATTTAGCATTAGTGCGAAAAACCGATTTTTAATATTGCTTCAGAATTTTCAATAGTTTGTATTCATGATTTTAATTACATATGTTGACCGAGTGCAGCTTTTCAGGAATTTTTTTTATTGAATGACACATAATTTATTAAAAAGTAACAAGGGCCCCCGCAGAATAATATAAAACCCTCTAACAATATATATAACGTTGTTGCCGAGTGGAAGGATTAAAACAGGTCTTAGGCAGGGAAGGAGGGTACAAAATTTATTTATTAATTATTAGACAAAGCAGTCATGAAAGTGTGTATGAAAAGTTGTGTTTCTTCATTATATGTTAGAGAAGATCTTTCAAAGTAAAATCCGTAAAATGTTTCAATTTAGGGAAAGAGGGAAATCTTAGTAATTGTAATTGGTTTATCAAATAGGTCAAACGATTCTCACAGAGTGCCAAGGGAAAAATATCCTGCTTTTAATTGATGCATAGTTGAGCCAAAAATATATTTAAGGACAGGATGTGAATTTAAAAAGAATTTCGTTTTGAATAATAAAATAAAAAAAAATGATTTACAGAGAAGAATAACATAAAAAGATTACATATATTATGTTATTACATTTTGTTTTGTTATTACATAAACTTTCATCTGTTAATTTTTTCAAGATACATTTCTTCATTGTTATCAAGATATTTAAAAAAAAGTACGAATTTCTTGTACTTGCAAATTTTGCCACGAGAAACTGTATTGGTGGCGCTGGCATAGCTACTGACTTTGAAACACAAATAACTACAAACAGTAGTTTCATATACTAACGTGTTTGTGCACACTTAACATTGGTATTTATTGTGTTGTTATACAGTGCGTAAAAAGTTTCCATACGGTCACTAAATTTAAGAATAAATGAGCATAATTTGAAAAGTATTGCATTTTTTTCCTTAAATACTGTCTATATGTGTTTAGTATAAGTCTATAGAAAGAGATTTTTATAAATTTTCATTTTTACAAAATGAGAAAAGCATATTATTTGCAATATCTAAGGAAAATTGAAAATTCCAGTGCAAAAAAAGTTTCCGTACGCGTTATGCAAATTCTTTCTGACATGTTTAAAACAGGCCCACAGTAAATCTTTGACTTTAGAAAGTTAATCGTTAAAGTTGATCGTCTCAAAATGGAAGTTTCCAGAGCTATTTGGGAGTTAGTGATTAAATTGCAACAGGTGGGGGAAAGTGGTGGTAAAATCAAGGTTTTTTTGGAAAAAGCCTTATAACAGTAAGTTTAAAGCACTAGATATCAGGTTTTTAGTAGATATTATATACATTAGACTTATATAGGTTAGAAATATTGTGTTTATATAAAATTTTGCCAAGAAAATTTCTTGTAGATTCATTTTAAAATAGGCATGTTTTGATACCACCACTTTCCCCCATGGTGGGGTAAAGTGGGGGTACAATATGCTTTTTTTTATTATATCTTCAAAATTTAACTGTGAAATAAAGGAAACACTATGAGATTTACATTCAAATCTATATTCAAAGTATCCAATTTACATAAAATTTCTTACATAGTTTTTATTATAATTACTGATTAAAAAAATAATGTCCACGACTGTCAAATCTTGGTTTATCTAAAATGTGAATAATGCTGCTAACTTCCACATTATCTTCATCATCTAATTCTGGGAAAGTAAAATAATTTCCCAATTTAGATTTACTAAGATATTTAACATGATATAGATCACCATTTTTCTCAACAACTTGCCCGATAAATGAGCACATCATATTTCTTTTGGAATTGTATTTTACCTCAAGCCATGAACCTTGATTGATTTTTCTGGTATCGAGAGGAGTAGTAGGACTGGTGACTTTTTTTATTTTTTTATCAGACCTTTGTTGGTCTTTTCGTTTAGGAACCTGGCCTAAATTGCATTTTTTCTTTCTGTCTTCTTCTTCCATTGCTAATCTTTTTAAAACATTCTCTTGAGTTAAAATTTCCCCAGATTTGCTTTGCACCCTTTTTCTTTTTTTCTTAGAGTTATCCATAGCTAGAACCGTGTTTGCAGATGGTGTAGGAGATACTGTCAACAGAATTGCCTCTTTCAAATCTTTCATAGGTGAATCTAGTAGTGCAGAAACTTTAGAAGACGCCGAGCTCTTATTTGTAGCTGCAACTGTTGGATTATTTTCTGTAGGAATTATACAATGTTGAATGGCATTTCTATTGAGAGGATAAAGACCAGTCCCTCTAAATCCATTTACAGCATTTGTTGCCTTCATTTTTTCAAATAATTTCTTTAGAAGAAATGGAAAAGTTGCTTTGGAAACATTTTGCAACCTGCTCTCTCGATACCAAGTTTTTAATACATCCCTCCACGAATTTTTCATTGGTGAAAAAACTCCAACATCTAGTGGTTGAAGTGCATGGCTGCTATTAGGTGGGAGGCATAGTAAAATAATACCATTATCCATGGCTAGCTTAATGGAATTATATGTTAGGTGACTTCCATGGCCATCATATATTAACAATACCGGCTTTTTAAAGTTTTTGACGAAATCAATAAAAAACTTCATCCACGTTTCAAACAAAAAATCCTGCATCCAACCAGACTCTGTGCACCCGTAAAGAGTTCCTTGTGGCCCTCCAGTCATCCAGGATTGATATAAGTTCTGTCCTTTGTAGACAACAAAAGGAGGTAAATATTCGCCAGCAGCAGATATGCAAAATAATACTGTATACATGGCCTTACCACAGTCGGCAGACTTTAAGTAAGCTGTTCGACTTTCCTTCTGGACAAAAATCTTGCTTGATCTAGGATCAGTAGACAACCCTGTTTCATCCAAATTGAAAATCCTTCCTGGCTCCTTAAGCAAACCATTGCTAAGCAGTACATTTTCATATATGTTAAAGAAAGCATTTGCTGTTTCTTCGCACATGTCTTTAGCTCTGGCTTTCGTTAAAAGTTCTGGCTTTCTTTTCCCAATTTCTCCTTTCCATCTCTTTTCAAATCCTCTCACCCATTCGATTCCTGGCTTTCCATTAGGAAAGAGATTGCTGAGCTCCTTATTGCTTAGCAAGTATGTTTCAACAACATTAAGAATATCTTTTTTGTCGAATGGAAATCCACATTTTGACAGAAATTTCACAGCTTCAACGATGCATTTCTCTTCTTCCTGACTAAGAAAGGGCGATCGGCCAGGTCCTTGATGCGATGGACTTTAACAATCCACCTCCTTAAAGTTTGTTCAGGAATACCATTTTTCTTGGATGCAGAATAAATCGATGCTCCATTTTTAACTTCTGCTATAGCCATCTGAAGATCATTTTGTGTATACTTTGGACCACTAGTCTTTTTTATGTAGTTTCTAGGCATACTTAAGCTGGAAAAAAAAATTACATGTCAGTGAACAGTCACACATTAAAATTATCTAAATTGAAAAAAAAGAATTAAATTTATTCTAATGATCTTAAAAAATATTCTAAATCATGATTAAATATGTAAAAAATAACTTTTAATTTAATTGTATTATCATATTTTGATTAAAATTTATAAATAAAGCCTATTTTTTTAGAATAATACTTTTATTACAGCCCATTTTTAAAAATTAATCACATCTACAGTCTAAAATTGAATCATCATACAACATTGAGCTAAGCCTAACTATACCACCACTTTCCCCCACCTCAGAAAAAAAATCATAAAAAATTGAAATAATAAAATAATTCTTACCTTGATGCATGAATCTGTTTTTAAGAAGTTCTTCTACTGAAATGTATCAAAATATACTAATTTTTTCAAGTGAGAAAGGATCAAGAACAAAGTTTATCAATACCATGTGTTAAGAACAAACTGCACATATATGTAAACAAGAAGATAAACAACAGTAAACTGGTTGACAGATTTACAAATCTTAATAGAAATATTTGTCACAAACTCCAATTATGTATTAATTGAAAAAAAAGAAAAAATATGTACATTTATTGTGAAAAAAGGGCATTTTTTAGATTACCACCACTTTCCCCCATCCCACCACTTTCCCCCATCTGACCCTATGGATTATCCATGAAATGGCTTAGTGAAATGACTAAAAAATCGAAGTCTACTGTGCAATATATCATTGAAAGATATTGTAAACTTCATTCACTTGAGGATAGAGATCGATCCGGAAGGCCGTCCAAATTAAATCGCGTGCATAACGCCAAGTTCAAGAAAATCCACGAATTAGTGCACCACGGTTGGCAGCTGATTTAATGGTTAGTTACAACATTAAAGTCTCAACTCAAACCGTGAGAAATGTCATTAAAAAAAGTGGTTATCATGGACGTGCGGCCCGGAAGAAACTCTATATAAACTTATGCAACAGGAAAAAGCGTCTCGAGTTTGCAAAGAAACATGTAAGCAAGCTATTATCTTTTTAGGAATTCATTCTTTTTAGTGATGAATCAAAATTTAACATTCATGGGTCAGATGGCCGAGTTATGGTGTAGAGAAAACCAAACAAACAAATGCTAACTAAGAATTTATGCGGAACTGTGAAGTACAGTGGTGGCGGTGTATGAGTGCTTCTGGAGTAGGAAATTTGCAATTCATTGAGGGAACTAAGGATTGATTTGGATATCTGGATATTCTTAAACAAAATGTGTTATCCATCTCACAAGGGAAACTAGGGAAATGTGACTCGTCAATTTTGAAATAAACTAGTGGGATGTATGCCTTATGAGGAATAATTTTAGGGGGCAACATTCGTTTCGGCCCATAGAAGGTCCTGTGAGAGATAAAAAATAATTCAATATATAGAAAAATCGATGTTTTATTACTTCAATGCACACTATTAGTTATTATAATTATCTCATACTCCAATTAATTTTGTGGTACTTGCTTTCACGTACTATATAATGCATATTTATTGTCAAAATTGATTTTGAAAATTTCATATATCTGTAGTTTTTCAGAAAAACCTGTTAGGTCAATTTAAAAAAAAATTTACATCAAATTTTTTTAATTTTTTTTCCCAAAAATTTTTTCAAATTGATTGGAGTATGTAAATGCAAATCAATTAATTAATTAAGAATTAATATTTAATTAATAATTCATTTATTAATTTGCTAATTGATTTATTAATTAGCAAATTAATTAATTAACCAATTAATTACAAATTAATTGGAGTATGAGACAATTACAATAACTAATAGTCTGCATTGAAGTAATAAAATACCGATTTTCTATATATTGTATTATTTTTTATCTCTCTCAGGACCTTCTATGGGCCGAAACGAATATTGCCGCCTAAAATTATTCCTCATAAGGCATACATCCCACTAGTTTATTTCAAAATTGGCGAGTCACACTTCCCTAGTTTCCCTTGTCAGAGAAACTATCTCTTGGAACTGGATTTACTTTTCAGCAGGACAACCGTCCGAAACACACCTCTAAGATTTGATAAGAGTGGTGCCTTTACCAGCTTAAACAACAACTTCATAGCCCTCCCCAGTCACCCGATTTAAACCCATCGAACATTTGTGGGAAGAAATTGGCCGACAACTTAAAAAATATGACATAAAAAACAAAGTTGAACTCAAAAGTGCCATTAGTAGCATTTGGTGTAATATTTCTCCAGAAACAACAAAAAAACTTGTAGGAGTATTGCCAAAACGTCTAAGAGAGATGATAAAGGCCAAAGGAGGGCCCAGTGATCATTAAATGCATTTTTGTAAACTTTTTACGTGTGCTTGGGCACCGTATGGAGATTTTTTTGTTCCATGTTTACGGCATTTTTTGAGTTTTTAAGATTTATTATTTAATTTTGTCAGTATTATCATCCTTTTAAAATAAATAAATATTAGTTTTAACACATTTTTAATTTTTCATTTTATCATTATGAATTTTGTGTGACAAATTAAACTTTGATTGGCATTTGTATCTGCGTACGTTGACTTTTTTTACCCACTGTATATACTATGTATAAAGATCTGCTCTCACCGAATTTCATCACAGAAGCAACAACGTGGCATGAAATGTGGAGGAATAGAGAAAATTCTTATGAATCCCTCAAATACATTGATTTAGTTATTGAGGCCATACCTTTTATCCAGCTGTAACGGAGGCAATTAAAATTAGCCTAACTCTTCCAGCTACTACAGGCACTATTGAATGCACTTTTAGTACAATGCGACGCATCAAAACATGGAATCGGTTTACAATGACTCAAGAGAGATTAAGTAGTTTGTGCAAGATCAGTGTTCATAAGAAACGAATCAAAGATGACTCAGAATTCATTGAAAAAGTTGTCAACAGATTTGGACAGCAAACAAGACGATTACAATTCTTGTTTGATTAAAGAATTTTTTAAATGTTATGTATCGATATTTACTTAATTATTTGTTTTTCAATAAAAATATTTTTTATATAATTTTTTTTATAGCAAACTTGTTTTTCTGTATCTCAAAATTGTTTTTAAAAAAAAAAAAAAAAAAAAAAAAAAAAAAAAAAAAAAAAACAGGGGGCGCGAGTGCTTCTCCTTGCACCCCCTGCCGGTGCCCTCGAAAAGTAAATATCCCTTAATTACCATAAAAAATTACAAGACATTGACTAAGTACCTTCATTATAAACTTTGCATTAATAGGTAATACTAAACGATTACTTTTTACAAGCGATAAATAAAACAAGGCTCACTTTTAAACTTAACATTTTGAATTATAATAAAAATTGCAGTAATAAGAGGGAATAAGATTAATAAGTGATCAAGAGAGTCTAAAAAGGTGAGTACAATCACAAATATAATAAAAGAAAAATTCAATATTAAAAAAAAAAAAAAAAATTGGACAGAACTGAATTTTAAAAAAAATTACATTGAATTGGAAAAATTAAATTGAAAAGGAAGAAAGATTACAAAACTTTAAATTCAAGTTTTAAATTCATTTTTAAGTAAATGTAAGCAGATATTATTCTGTGACAAAAGATTTATTATTTAAGAAATTTTAGAAATGGGGAATGTAAAAAATATATAAAACTTGAATGATTTTAAACTTTATAATTAAATTCATATGTAAAAATAATAATTATATTAGTGATAGATTAAAAGATTTAATATTTTATAGTTATCAAATGGATGCCTAGGGCTTCTGTTGTAAAGAAAAACTATGAAATTTTGCTCTAGGTTGTTTTTTTAAAGAGGTCATTTTTTAAGAAATTTTAAAAGTTAAAAAAAAATTGTTCTTAACAACAAGTAAATAGTTAAGTAAATAGTTAAAGTAAATAGTTAAGTAAATAGTTAAATGAAAACAAGTAAATAGTTAAGTAAATAAAATATTTAAGCAAATGAAAACACAGGTCTAAAAATATTATAAGAACAATACAAAAAATAAAAACTCACCTGGCTCTCCTAGGAGGATAATTTTAAAATTATGAACTGCGTTTTTTGCCATTTTTGAGAATTACACGAGTCTACATATTTTAGCATAAAATTTTATTTTTCACACTCTTGAGCGCACAATACTAACGAGTTTCCATACCGGAGTCCACCTAAACCAGATCAAACTCATTCTAATTTGTTTATCTTTTTCTTTCGTTTGAGTCACCAATCGCATGATGAGCGAATCTCTTTTTACTGGTGTTGTCAAGAAGTGAGTTGCATGCTCATTCCAAAACTTCAACCCAGTATGATTCGTAAAATTTGAAAAGTACCTGTTAGTTTTAATAGGAAATACTAGATTCGATAGTTGAAAAGGTTTGATTCTAACTCTGTTTTGTCTGTCTGTTAAAAGTACCCACTCACTTACAGTCACTCGAAAAAATAGCTGAGCACCGTGACCCTTGCAAAATAAAATTGGAAACGCAAAACGACACAATAAATAGTCTCAAGCCTCGATTCTCACTGCTCTTTTGTCGTGACACCATGATTGGAAACGTTCTCACTGCCCTCTCGTGAAGCAGTNGTGCCACGATCAGAATCTGATGTTATGCTGTCTGAAAAGTTTTTTAAACTTGCCGAATGGAAATGGACAAAAGAAATTGTGAACTTTTACACTTACAGAAAATAAATGATGAATTTAAAAATAAAAAGTTACGATAAGAGTTTTTATCTGAAATGCCCCATTTTGTAAGAGAGAAAAACTTAGAACTCGAAGAGCATTTAAGATGATGGCCTTCCCAATGTGAAACCAAATTCTTAAACATTTAGTTTCACTTCGAAAGATAATCTTTCTTTTCTCCAAAAACTATCCTTATGTTATGCTCTTATTTTTTTCTTTTCTATTGTTTTGAAAAAAGTATTTTGTCTAAATTTCTATTTTTAAAATAGTTCATCTAAGATTTCTATTTTTGTATTCTTTCAATTAGCATTTTTTTTGTTCAAATTGAAATACTGATGAGTCGATTTGATAAAAACAGTGATCTCAAATATTTCATTTATAACAAGATGTAAAAAAAAAAAATTGAATGAAACAATGAGCTCAATAAATCGAAATGAATATTAAATTTTGAAAATTAAATTGAAATAATGAGCTCAACAATTGAAATATTCCTTTCATTCATTTAAATATTGCAAATTTATTTGAAGTAATGCTCAATAAATAAAGACCTGTGTTAGATTCAACAAACTTGATTGAGAAAATGATTTTATTATTCAAATAAATTAATTGATTTATTGGTAAGTTTGATTGATAGTGTGATTTTAATTTTTTGAATGATGATTAGATTCAATAAAAGGGCCATCCATTAATGATCTCACACTTTTTTAAAAATATTTTCCCTCCTTACCTTGGCTACTAAATGACTCCCTCTCCCTTGTCCCGCTATTTTTTGATAGACATAAGCTGCCATTTGAGAAATAGGACTATGATATCATATTTATGGAATCATGTTTTTAAATATGTGTTTCATCGTCATTACTGATCATATAAGTTTTATAATGATTGTGTGAGTTCTTATTGTAATGAAAAATATGAAACAAATATCAAATATATTTAAGCAGTTGATTTTAAATGTCACACTAATTGTTATGATCGCTTCTTTGTCACAAACTGTCACATTTACAAAGAACACTTTTTCTTTTCTCTTAAGTGCGACATTTGTGGACGACCCCGAATTCGGTTGAAATAATAAATTCAATAAATTAAAGAAATATTAGATTTAGTAAATTTGATGTAAATAATGCTCAATGATGCTAAATAATGATAAGAATTAAAAAAATTGATTGAAAAAATTTGATCATTATTTAAATTAATTCCATTAATTTAAATAATGATTAAATTTAACAAATTTGTTTGAAATAATGTTCAATAAATCAAAATAATAATTAAATTTATCTCATATGTTTAAAATAATGATTTTCTTTATTTTAATTATGTTTATAATAAATTTTGCAAATTTGATTGACATAAACTCGAAAAATCAGAATAAGGATTACATTTAGGAGATTTTGATTGACCTTATAATGTGATAAATAGAAATAATAATTAGAATTATGGCGTAAAAGATATCATACCATTAAAATAAGTTAATCGAAATAATCAAACTAAATAAATTTAGATGAATTTATAAATTTATCCATGGAAACAGTTTTCGACAATATGTTTCGGAGAAATGCATTTCAATGTATATAAAAAATAAATAAATTATTATGAGTTCAATTCTTAAAACCAATGTTTTGTAATTGATAAGAAATGATGAGCATTGATAATGATTAAACAATCCTAAAGTATGTAGAAAAATAATCTAACTAAAACATCTTCTTTGTGTTGATCATATATATTAGGGGGACCGGAAAGTAATGTCGTTTCGGTGTATTTGATATTTGTGATCAAGATATTATTTTTAATCAATAATGTATTCATCCTCGTTAGCAACAACCTTTCAATGCCGGATCGAAAAGGAATCGAAAACAATGAATTGGTTTTTAAGACTAACAAATATTTATCACACCGAAACAACATTACTTTCCGGTCTCCGTAACTTAAATGAAATAGGTTTTGTGTTTAGTATTTTGTTGAATACTTGTATTAAGGATATCTGTAGTTTGGGATTATCTGTAACTCGATAATTGCGGTATAAATGAATAAACAAGAAAAAAGATTACGTCCATGTGACAGTGATATCATACAAGTGCGGGAAGTGACTTTTATTTATTTTCTACCACTGGGAGAGCATTCGACACGGAAGCAGGTTTTGGAATTTGCTGACAAGGAAAATTAATTAGCAGATGCTCGCAATGATTCATCATATTTAAAGCACCATTTGATAAAATGGAGACTTGTCTCTTTTCGAAAATGCCCGCTAATACAAATCATGAATTTAAAATAATCCTCCTTGGCGAATCGGGTAAGTTTTTTCTGCAAAAAATTTTTGTAATTAATTTTATACTGTTCTAAAAAAATTCATTGTTCAATGTAGTTTTAAAAGAGTTTACTGATCGTTGCATTTAAAAGTGTGTTAAATAAGCTGTAAATTGCGTTCATAAGAGTTGTATGCGCTATTCAACTTAAATTGGATTCAAAAGAGATGAATGCGCTATGCAATTTATATTGCCTTCAAAAAATTAAATGTGCTTCACACTTTAAATTGCATTCAAAAGTATTAACTGCCGAGTTCTCAACAAGTAAGTTATTTCCAGATGTAATTTAAAATGAGTTTAGTAGAATTTCAATCTGGTTTCAGTTTAAATTGAGTTCGGAAGAATTTATATCTTGGTTTTAATTTAAAATGAGTTTGAAAGAATTTAATTCTTGTTTCAATTTGTATTGAATTTTGATGAATTTAATTTAATGAATTAAAATTGAGTTCGGAAGAATTAAAAAACTTAATACTTAATGTAATTCCTATTTAATTCGTGGGTCGATGTCATTAAATTTAAGTTGTATGATGCAATTTAAATTGAGTTTTAAAAAGTTTGATGCTTGGGGCAAATCAAGCATTAAATTCTTTTGATTGATTTAAATCAATCAAAAGAATTTAATGCTTGATTTAATTTAAAATATTTTTAAAATACTACAACAAAATTTTTTTATCCTTATGTTTGATGTAACAAAATGTAAATTTTAAGAGAAAGTTAAAGATAGGCGGTGAAAGGGAGACGGTTAATCATTAGCATACATATTTCAGAATTTCTAAATTCATAATTAAACATTATGACTTTTACAAAAGAAAAAAAAAAAGGTTTTATTTTTTTTTGCCTTTAAATTCCTCTATTCAATTCGTATTAAAAATATAATTTTTCTAACAATTTAAAAAAAAAATTATATCTTTACGTTTTTAGTTTTTATGACAAAAGTTCGAAATAATATTAATATAAAATAAATAAATATAACAAATCATTATTAAATATTTATGCTGTTTTGTCACGTAATTTAGGAATTCTACTTTGATTGAAATTTCGCTTATCTCATTATTGTCCAGTTTTCAAGTTATCATGAACATTTACTTTAAGATAACATTTTTTATCTTATCTTACTACTGGATCACTTGAAAAAAGCAGTAAAAATACAATAATTCAGCATATTTGACTTAAAATTTTGATTAAAAGCTTTAATTATTGAAATTATAAATTACAAGATGCTTTATTCTAATACTAGGGAGTTAAGCCCCCATCTCGCTGACGCTCACCAACCCCGATGATTGCTTGGCATGAAATTATTCAGCTAAAAATATATGCAACAAAAAGAGCCGACATTTCCCACGTCCAAATATTTCCCTTATGAAGATCTATAAGTGAACATTAAATCATTTTTCTACGTAATCATTTTTTGAAATAGCATTTAAAATTAAAAGTTTATTGTTGTAACAAATTTAGTGAGTTCACGACAGTACCGAACGGATGGATGTATATTTTAAATACAATTTTTGCATTCCTCACGAAGCTGAAAGTTAAGTTCCATATCGAATCTCTTTAACCGTCATTCATAATAGTATATTAATGTCATTTGTCCCAAAAATAATAATTGTAAAACGGTTAATAAAATCAGATACCGATTTAAGAAAACTTTATCTTATAATCCAACGTAGAATTACGTTATAGTAATAATAAATCAAACCCAAATAATAATAAATAAACCCCAAATAATAATAAATAAACCCCAAATAATCATAAGTAAAACCCAAATATAATAACTCTTAATTTAGAAAACAAACAAAATCAAAAACGTAAAATACTAACTGTACAGGTAAATAACTTTAAATTTCGATTTTGTTTATTTCAACCAATGAAAGAAAATCGAAAACTTAAAATTAATAGCAGATAATAGTACAGCAAGTAAAATCTATATGACTTGAAAAAATAACTATAATTCCATAAATAACTTTATAAATAACTTTAATTAGTTTCCTGCTAATGATAGCTTAACACTGTAACTGCTTCGTTTATTGTTTATCACATTATATGATTTGTTTGTTCTTAAAGAGTACTAAATACAGTGATTTCATTAGATGTTTACATTATACATGTTACTGCAAATGACCGAAATCGGTGGTTGTTGACCTCCGCTGGTGAATGTTGACAATCACATAGTCGCTTTGGTAATGCGAAATATTTACTAGATCTAGGTAAGTGATGCCACTGCTCGGTATGCCCTACATCAGTGGTTCCCAACCTTTTGTGAACCATCGCCCCCTCTTGGGGTTGGCTGACACCTATCGCCTCTTTCTCCTTTTGCTCAAAAAAACATTCATTGTTGCTTGTGAGCAACCAAACACTGAAAATATGCTATGTTATTTGATTTTAATTTTAATTGTAATGCAAATAAGGAGGCACATTTATCCTGTCATTTTTATTAATTAAAAAAAATTGTGCATCTTTTTTTTCCAAAAAGAAATGATATTTAAAACGGAATAATAAAAACAAAAGTACATTTTTTTAAATTCATATTTTAATGTAATCAAGAAAAAGTTAAAACGTTAACAACTAAAATTTGAGGGAAAAAAATTAAGAGGGAGAAAGTACATTTTTACCACTTTAATGACTGCCCTGTGCTTGGTGTATTTCAAGTTAAAGCTTGAATGTCAGGTTTTATGCTCGTCAGATTTAAAGGCAATTGAATCAAATGTCCAACCTTTCTCTTTGCTTTGTGAGCAGCTGGGAGACAGAACTAAATCCTCTCTCCACTAAATATGTTGACGGGAACGAGATGAGAAGCGGCTCAGTTTGTTTCCACAATTGTGGATAAGTATCCATAAGCTTTACCCAAGATAACTCGTAACCGTATTTTTTAAAGACGACTTTAGCCTCACAGTCATACTTCAAATCTAAAATCTTAGTCTACAAAGAGGAAGTGAGCTTATCCACAACTTTAAAAGAGAAAGGATCGAAAATCCAATCCGGAATTTCTAATTTCATCAAATCTTTAAATCCTGTAACTGATCAAGGTGATCAGTAAAATATAAGATTTTATTTTCGACAATCTCGATATCTGCCATTGAACTCTTTTTAAGAGTTGGAAATTGCATTAGCTCTTTGCGACCAATGTTTGACTTGTAGATATCAAACTTGGCGATGAATGAAGATGTGATTCCCTTAACTTTGATAATGTTTATTTCATTTGCTTGAAGTTTTACGTTGATTTACTTCATTTTTTCAAAACTATCTGTGAAGTACGCAGTTTCTAACTTGCGTTGCTTCGAACTCTCACTTAAAACAGGATCAGTGGTGTCGAGAAACTCAGTAACCGAATCCATCAATTCGAAGAAACGGCTCAGTTTCCTTTTGAAAGCCATCTCACGGCTGTATGTAGGAGCAGGAATTCGAAATCTTCATCATTTTCATGGCAAAGTTGTCGGAACAAACGGTTATTTGGAGAAGTAGCTTTTATTTTATTGATGCCAGGAATAACCAACTTTTCTCAGCCAAAAGTTGACGATGACTGACATAATGAATGGGGAGATAACTTCTGGTACTTCTTTCTTAAGGTGACCCAGAAACCCAATATGACAACCAGACATGGTTGGAGCTCCACCTGTTGCACAGACACTTACATTTGTGAGGGGAATTTCTTTTACCTCAAAATAGTCTTTGACCAATTTAAAAATCGACGATCCTTTTGTATCGGTGTTCAAAGTTCTTGTAAACAACATTTCCTAGTTAATCTCCTTACTCGCATTTATGAATCTCACATAAGCTAAAACAGCTTTGTTATCTATCACAGTTGATTCATCAATCTGCAACGCAAATTTACCTTCTTTCAGAAATTTAATGAATTTTGATTCAACGTCTACGGCCATCTCATCAGTACGCCTGGAAACAGTATTATTGCTCAGAGGAACAGAGCGACTTATCAGATTTACGCCTGCGATACCAAAACCTATGACGAAAACGATCCTGCACTTGAATTTTTTTTTAATTTTTAACTATCATAATTCTTTGTCGACACCAGAACCATTGGTTTCATATATATTTTTTAATTTCAATCTCAAATAGCTTTAATTATTAATATTATTAGCAATTTTTATCCTTTGAGTACTCGTCGCCCCCTGATCGCCTCCCTAAGGATTATCGCCCCCTTGAGAAGCTCTATCGCCCCCTTTGGGGCGATCGCCCCCAGGTTGGGAACCACTGCCCTACATCAATGTTTTTTTTTAAGGTTCAGTGCCACTGACCGGTATACATTCGCCCATTATACCCTACACTGGTGTTTTTTTTTTAAAGTTAAGTGCCACTACCCGGTATGCATTTAGTTAACCGGTACTCCGAACACTGATGTGTCTCCTGATCTATCCTCAGTAGATATTAAAATATCGAATAAATATAATAATATCAACGAATAAGTGAATATCAAATCGGATATAATAAATATTTCGGACTGTCATCATTGCCCTATGTGATTGGTGACATTGAAAGTCGACATTCTCTTGATTTCGGTCATTCATGATATTATACATACAAAGAAAGGCTATATATACACAAAGGTACAATATTTTTTTATTTTTCCTTAGGTGTAGGGAAAACATCCTTGGCTCATGCGTATACAACTGGAAAATTTAATCGTAAGTGTTATTATAGTTCAAAATATTTTTTCAAAGAGTATTTATTTTTATCTTTAAAGTGAAATTTAATCCAAAATACGAGGGTTGTTTTGTTGTATACACTAGTAGAGGTGACGCGTGCGTCGTCGCAACGAGTGCCTGCTTCTTGTTCTGGCATTCCTTGGGAACAACTTTGCTTAGAGTCAGCTGTGTAAGTAACCTGTGCGGCCAGTTCTTTAAAATGCGTTAAGTATAACAAGCGTGTATGAGATACTGTCAGTGATGCGTTTTTAGTCGGCAAAAAAATCTTTCTTCTGCATACATTCACCGACAAATTTGACCTACTGGTATGCTGACTGGAAATTTTGTAACTCCATGACAATGACTCTCTTCACAGCTCAGTCCTGAGCTTTGTTGGACTCTTTTGGGTGAGAAGTTTTAAACCCCCTCTCAATACAGTCCAGACCTTGCGTTAAGTGATTTTAATTTTTTTCCAATGTTTCAAACATCATTTTGGCTGGCTGCAAACAGTATTACATGACGAAGACGTGAAAACGGTCGTGACCTCTTTGTTTTCAGAACATTTCAAAGGGAAGTTACAAGCGGCAAGTTGCTATAAAGAGGATATTTTTAATTTAATTATAAGGAATGATAAGTGTTTAAGCAAATTTGGCAACTATTTTGAAAACAAGAGAAATGTATGTAGAATCAAAAAATATTTTTGCTTCATGAAAATTTTTCTTCGTTTGGCTTTTATTTTCAAACGGTCCTTGCTTAAAAAACAGCTCTCGTATTTTATTCTTGATTTAATAAATGAAATTTTAAAATTATTTTTACCACCATTGTACCTAATTAATTAATGCATACATTCGCAAACATTTCATGTCATTTTTTGACTCGGATGAATTTTAAATAATTTCTGCTCTCTATCAGGATGCATCCGACTGATGACTAAAAGCACTCTAAAAGTATATAAAACTAACAAAGACATTGAACTTTACTGTCAATGATCATCTATAATAGAAGATATATGCATCTGAACAATTTCGCCCAAAAGACTTAAAAAATAGTTCTTACATTATTAATTTATCCCATTCCTTCACTATTATTATTAACCAGAACTCACTTTTAATTTTCAACAAATGAATAAATAAATAAATAATATGAAATATTATTTATTTATTTTTTTTGCGAATATCAAATTGAGTTAAATTTCAGCCATTTTATATTATTTCTTGTATTAAAGGGGAACGAAAAAAACTTACTTTTTTATTTCAAAGGGAGCCTATATCCTGCACATTTTAATCATTTTTAGCTAATGCATACTCCATATTCAAGTTCTGAACTAAACTAGATGCTGTTCCAGGCTTGCGAATTCAATTGTCAGGCTTAAAATCTGGTTTTAAAATCATTAACAATGAAAAAGTTATATTCTTCTCATTAAATATTTTCAAAATAATTAAAAGATTTTTTATTGATTAATACATTCACAACTGGATACTTGCAAGAGATGCCACCTTGGAGTATGGATCCTGATTGTCTGTTGAAAAGTGGCATTTCTTTCAATTAAGCCTAGCCCTGTCAAATATGCTCTACTGTAATCGATTATCGTGTAGCGCGATAATCTCGCAATTAATGAATTCTTGAAAATTGATGAAATATGTAATTAAAACTTGGCAAAAGGAAAGAAATGAGCGACTCATTTCCCCCTTGTTTATGAAAATAGGCCAACAATAAAAAGCCTAACAACTGTAACATTAACACGCCATTTTGTTCATAAACAATCAGCTGGTAATGAGGTTATAGGTCAGGTGGTTGTGTATCAGCTGTCTTCTCCTTCTCGAATTGAAAGTAATTCATTGAAATCATATACATTATTTATAAAGGCGGAGTTCCACGAAAAGACTGTTAATGATTTAGGGTCGAAAAAATTGGATATCGCCGCTTTTTGGTGGTTTTTTTTTTGGTGTTTCTTTTGGCATTTCACAAAATTTCTAATTGTGTTGCAGCTAGACATCAATCGACAGTAGTGGCTGATCGCACTTCTAAAGAATTCACCTTTAAAGGGGTAAGAGTGAAACTTAGTATTTGGGAAACATCAAATCAGAACTGGTTCAAAAATGTCGTCCCTAAGTAAGTATTCATTCAAGTTGTCAAAAAATACAAAATAAAAAGATGACCTCAAATAAAACTCAAAAGACTTCGAATCAAATAATTAAGAAAACTCTACTATTACGTTTAATAAAAGGAAGATTTATTTACTCAACAACAAAATTATAGCATCGCCGTTCCAAAAAAAAAAAAACAAATCTCTTAGTCAAAAAACTATTATTTACATTCTAAACTTACCATGGCAACCACCAAAACTCTTCTCGTTGCCATCTTTAAATAGGAACAAAAATAGGCTGCGCATAAGCACATAATATTTCACACAAGTACTTTGTAAAAAGAATTTATGAAAAAAGAAATTTTTTTCATGAATCAATTACTTAGAATGAAGTTTGTGTTTCTTTTACTTTTAAAGTTAAAAAAAACGGTACATTTTGATGAATTATTAGAGTTAATCTTTATTTAAGTAACAGGTTTTTCTTTTCCTTTTTTTTTTTTTTTTTTAAAGTACACTTGTTTATTTTTTATCCACTAAAATACATTTTTTTTAGAATTTGTTTTATTCAGAAACTAATCTGATAGTTCTCTAAAAAATAAATAATTTTAAAATGATTTTTTACACAAGCGCGATCATTACTCGGTTAACTAGTAGAGTCATCAGATCTTATTTAGAACTAGCCGCCTAAGGCGGCCAGCTGTCCGCCACGCTAAAGGTTTTCACAAATAAAGTTTTTTAAAACATAGTAGGAAAGCGATTATCAGTATTGAGTATAGTTAAGTGCAGCGAGCTCTCTGTTTATCGCCTTATAGCTCTGCGATTATCATATCAAAGCGAAGCGTTCTATTTAACTACGTATCGAATATGCTGCCACATTTTTAATACAAAAGTTAAACTTTTCTCCACTTTGATAAATGTAAACTAATGCGAACCTTACAATTAAATTATTAATTCCTTCGTATATTATTGGTTTAAGTTGTCGAAAATTAATATTTCAATTGTAAGGTTCGCATTAGCATACATTTATAAGAGTGGAGAAAAGTATATGCATTTTTTAATAGTTTTTTGAATATGGCTCTTTGAAGACGAAAAAGCATAGATTTTCTTACAAAATGACTGATAACTAAAAAACTAATCCAAATTTTTGAAAAAGAAAAAAAAATACTTCTTCATTATGTCAAAACACAATTATGTGCCGAGTTTTGTGCCTGGGCGAGGCTTCTGGGGCGATATATTGTGATTACAGACAGACAAACAGACACACAGCCGTGTTTATTATTATGTTTAGATGACATAAGTCTTGATTGTTTCCTGATAGCTACGAGAGAAATTTTTTGTCATTTAATAGTTAAAAGAAATTTACCATTGATCCCCATTGACTAAAATAAAATCAAAAGAAATTTGTCTTCTAGCCGACTTGTTGAATGAAGTGTTCTTAAATGAACTGTTTTATGGAAATGCTTGTTTCAATCATTTCCTGAACATAATTTAGATCATCAAGTAAAATTCATTTTCAATTTCGACCACTTGCCAGACTAGCTAGAATTTTAAAATTTTATCAGGAGCTCTCTGTGTCTGATGCCAATGCAAGTCACAATTGTTTTCTAAATGATACAAACAAAATGTATTGTCATTGTTTTCAAAGAAATTCGGACCATTTTTTTTTAAGAAAAAAAAAAAGCAAACTATGGACTACGATTAAACATGCAAACTAATAAAATAATTATATATTTTTTTTAAATATGGTTTTACGTACATTAAAAAGAAGAATAACTACTCCGTCATATTTTAACGTAGAGCGTTTTACTTTCAATTCTCATCATCAATCTCCCCCTCCCCCCCCCCCCNCCCTCCCCCCCCCCCTTGTCTTTTGAAAGAAATGCGACGTACGCGTTTCCTTTTTAATCCGATATAAATAAGATTATTTCCTCGCTGTACATAATTTTATTTTATTTTATTATCTATCATTAACTGCTGGTACAGGAATCCTAAATCTGACTCAGCATCTTTACTATGCCTTCATATGTGAAGCTACTTTATTATACCTCTACACCTTATATGTATCTTTATAGCTATCACCATTCTAAAGTTATTTGTGTGTTACATCAATACTACCATTTATTTGATACTAAAAGCTTTTCTGTTTTAGCTACTACGATGGTATTTTCCTGGTCTATGACACTACAGACATGATGACTTTCAATGCTCTTTCTGATTGGCTGACACGATTAAAAGAAAAAAGTGACGGAGCTGTCATCCTCGTAGGTCTTTATCACTTTTGACGATTTTTTCAACAAACATCATAAATAATTAATGAAAAAAGAAGTATGATTGCCCACTGGAAGGGCAACGACATTCCAGAATATTAAAAAAGAAAAGGAAATTAAATCATTGAAAACATTTTTATTCCCATATATAGATAATTTAAAAGGCAAGTAGAAAATGCAAACATTTATACAGAACATCCCTTAATATTTTTAAAATATAGAATTAAAAAGCTAAGTGAGGGAAAAAAAATCCAGTCTGCGATAAATCTTGTTTTAAGGTTGTAAAAATCAACAGCATAAAATTCATTTTCCGATTAAAAATTGCTAGGAAACATCACTTCATTTACAAATAAATTTGCTTTAGAGGGTTTTAATCTCTATTTCTCTCTTATTAACTACCATAATGTAATTGCCATAATTTATCTTTTTCGTTCACTTAATTAATTTGCAACCCTAAATGAACATAATTGTTTTGTATATCATAATTTGCCAGGATTTTAAAATGATACATTAATGTGCCACTCTTAATAAGCACAGTTTTTTTTAATGTCAAATTTTGAAATTTTAAATAGTTACATTAAGAGTGGTCATTGCAAAACACCCTTCATACAAAGTTTTAATTTACGTGCGTAAGAAAGTACTGGGACCAGAAAATAATAATATTTGTTTGGGTTCATTTTGCCCAAAGAGGCTTTCCAGGATGCTAAAGTCATGACCATGTTTCATAAATTATTTTGTCGAATATTAAGCCTGAAAACTATTTGTTTTAAGGTTCATAAATTTTTATCTTACAGCATTCACAAATTTTTTATTTTTTTTTCCATACGGAGTAAAAGAAAGTTGATTTATTGACAATAAATCATTTTATATTTTATACAGCCGATCTAATGTTTTGGGTTCATGACTACTAATGTTCAACTCCGTAGCCTTGTTATTTTGAACTCAATCCAGTAGACAAGGGAACTCTTGGATAGCGTAATGGGAGAAATTTGCCTTCCTGGAGGACTTATAGATGGAGCTAGTCCGCATTTGTGTTGCATGGCGAGGAAAACCGCGAAAACCTCCCTTAATCTGACGGCAAGGGGACTCTTTCCCATGATCCGCCTACCACTGTGAATATTTTACATCAACATCGTGGTCGGTGAACGCCTGGTGCGGAATTCGTATCTACCAGCGATAGCTGGGAATCGAGCCCGGTTCTCCTCATGGGAAGGCTCTTTCCCCTAAGCCACCACGGCTCGACAATAAATAATTGTCGTGATAAGTTCCCAGTTAAACCCTTTTTTGTTAAATTGAACAGTTAGCAAGCATCACTGACAAGATTGAACAACCTCTGGGCAAAACTGAAAGGAGATTCTAAACAAAAAGTGAGAGCCATTAGATTAGAATTATTTAGTTACAAATTGACTTTGATTATATTACAAATAGACTTATAAACTGAAATAAGTTTTTATTGTTATAATAAATTGAATATAATTCAAGTTAATTAGTTTTTATAAAGTTTTTGAACCGAAATAAAAATTTTCAACTCCAAGTGTAATTTTCTAGATTTAATTTTTTCCCAAAGATTCCAAAAATCTATATAAGTTATAACTAAAATTGCAGTCCATATGTGAACACAATTATTTATACTGAAACCCAAAATGCATGAAATTCCCAAGCATTCGTATTTTAAATTAAACAAAACCATCTTGTTTTGAAAGACCAAACTTATGGACGAGTACAATAGTCGATGGAATTACCTTAATTTTTGTTCAGTTATTAAAATTTTTTTTTAATTATACAATCAACTTCGGAAAAAATTGCATTTTGGCAAAATATTGGGAGGTGGGGGAGCTCGTGCCCCCCCATACCTTCCCGAAGCTACGCATATTGGCGAAACCATTATGAGAACAGAGGTGTAATTCATACATAAATATCTTTTTTAGTGAATATTCATGAATAAATGATACATTAAATTAATTTGCACTTCTTTTTAATAAATTTTCACCTCAGCTAGACAAAATTTGTTTTTGGAATTTATAAATCAAAAGATAACTTATTCATAATTTATTTATTAATACAATAATTCAATCAAATCAATTATTAACGAAATCAATTACAAGCTCAAAAACATTCAAATATGAGATAAAATAATTTTGTGATACGTTATAATTTAAATAATTGTCATAATAAAAGAGGTCTCAAAATGTACGCAAGATTTGAATTAAATAGAAAATTAATTAATTTAGTATTGGCTGTAAAAAAATTTTTTTGATAATTTACAGTCTAGTGTTAGCAGGGCCCGCACTAAGGTTTTAAATTATTAGCCAATAAATTATTAGCCAAATAACAAAAGTATTCGTCAATTTTCGAAAGTGTTCTCCAGCATGCAAATCTTAAAAATGTTTCGTGATTAATTTTTTTCCCATAGGAAACTATTTTAAAATAGTTTGTTGCAAGCTTATGTTATTTAGACCCAATGCTAATTGGTTATGCGAAGCACCTACCGAAAATTACTTTTAATCGAATAAAAAATACGGATTGGTATAAAAAAAATTCGTTTTGACGTAATTTTGGATATCGAGTTAAATTATATTTTTCTTTCTAGTAGAAAAAATTATTTTCAATACTCTCGCTAAAACACAATTTTATCCGCCAAATTTAGGATTTTATGGCTTTTGGCGAGATGAAGAATGCTTAGCGCGGGCCCTGTGTTAGTAAAAAATGCAGTTTTCATTATTGAACAATGCCTCAAAAATAATGAAATTTTAGCTGCAAAATTCGTACAAAATAGGGTCGGAATATTGATTTAATTGTGAAGAAAGTTATTGAGAAATTTTTGGACACTGGATACAATTGACGATGCTTAAGCCAAAGAATATAAAGGATATACTCCCCTCTACATTCTTTGGCTAAACACTCTGGCCGTCCTATACACGTGAGTTTCAACATGAGTATTGGACAATATAGTAATGGTTTCAATATGATTATGGTTACAACGTGACGATTCGATATGCCATACAGTGTCCCTAGATTGTGTGATTGAACACTGTTCAATTTCTTTCTAAGGGAAGGTCGATCTCTATCTCAACAGATCCACCGCAAAACTCGTGCATTGAAGAAATAGAGAGTCAACGCTGAATCTATTAAGTTCTGTCGCATTTATGTTAAATGGCATTGGAAAATTACGATAAAAGAATAAGTTAACGCCAGAAAAGCTACGGAACTCATATGCACGATGTGCTATGCATAACCTTATCCTATGTCTCAGTATGAAAAAAATCTATAATTGGAAAAAATGTGTTTATTCAAATCTAGCACAAATTTTGGGACACTCTTTATATTAATAATTTGAGTGAAAATTTTGTCCCATTATTATAAATATTTGTTTGAGTTTTTCTAAGATGGAAAACTTTTTTTCTTCTTTTGTCTATTGAACGTAGCAATTAACTAACAGCAGTGAGAGTCGAACAAATTTTTTTGACTCCTTTGAAGTTTTCTTCGACACCATAGTTCTTCTCTTCACTCAAATGAACTTTTAAAAAAAAAACTCGTTTTTAATCGTTTCACAGCATTTAGTGAACATTAAGATACAAAATTCCAAATTTTAAATGTTTTCATAAAATCCTTTCAATATTATAAAATTTATAAAACAAATATTTTTTTTTCAATTTCCATTTCTTTTTTTTTTGTTTCGTTTTAAGTTAATTTTTATAACAGTGTATTATTTGAACAGTTGGAAATAAGATAGACCACCCAGATTGCACTGTCGTACCACGTGATGTAGCGAAGAGATTCGCTGGAGACGAGGATTTAGAATTCATTGAATCTAGTGCGAAAAATGGTGACAATGTAGTTCATGTGAGTATTAATTATTAAATAATAACAGTAATGATTAACGACAAAAATAATGAAAATAATATTAAAAAAATTAATAATTTTCAAAATAAATTTTATTTAAAATGCAATTTTCCAACGTAGTTTAGTTGTTTTGTGAATTATTGCAGGAACAACCAATGTCAATATTGTGTGACAGGTCAGGGAGAAATAGTCACCATTTTTATCAACAAAGGCAAATATGAGGCAAGGGCAGACATATCACGAAAAATTTGACGTCCAATTTTAACAAATAAAATTTTCAAGAATGCAGCAAAAAAGAAAAAAAAATGGGAAGCTTACTTTACTTTTATTTTTATGGATGTAAAATTTTAAAACAATGGTGTAGTACTAAATATGAGTATATATTAATTAAATTTATTCAATGGTTATTGGTTTTAAAGTTAATCTTTAAATGAGTATAGTTATAAAACAAGGCTATCAAATAAACTAGCAATTAAATATTTTCGACTCTTACTAAATTAAACTATTCACATTAAATATTTAATTTATATAATTATTAAAGTCACATTTACACAACAAATAGGGTAAAATCATAATTTTGAGCTCCCACAGAATTAATCTTGAAAGGGAATTGGGTACTTGCACTTCAAGACGAAGAAGACCCCCATACCCCACACATGTGACCTATGACGTCAGCGCCGACTAATCTTTATCAGCAAAACGTCACTTACAAGTATGCCATTGCTATTTATCTCCAAGGAAATAACAAGCTGTAAAAGTGGACACCGTCACGTCCAGCTTTTTTCTGTACAAAGATTTAAAAAAAAAGGCACCACTGTGGTCCAATGTAACAGCATTTAAACTGTGTTATAACCTTTTTTAATTTTCTTTTCTTTACTTTCAATCGCAATTCAAGGAAAGAGTATTTTCCCCATATTTTGAAGTGTATTTCATTTATTATTTTTCTTACTATTATAGTTTTTTTTTTCCTTTTAGATTTTCGAGCACCTTACTTTAAAAATTCTTCTCACAAAGAAATTGGTTGTCAATGAGGAAGTAAACTGTGAATTATTTACGAGTGCAGACCAACATAATGCTGAAGATGAACTTAGAACTGAAAAACTTCAGCCGTTGAACCTGAAAATTCCAAAACAATTAGAGACGAATCAGAAGAACAAACTCCAAACAAAATGTTTAGTTGCATGTGAAGTCAACTGTGAGCTTTCAACTCCTTCCAGAAATAGATTGGCAAATCAAACTAATAAACCTGAACTGGTTCAAGAACAACATCAAGAACCTATGTCAGATTTTCGAAGAAATAATCTGGAGTCAACCCATCATAACTCCTTCAACACGGCTCAACCAAAAACCAATCCCTCAAACCAAACCAACTTCCAAGCACTAACTGCCAACAGTGATACATTGACTAATCAAAATTTTAAACATGAACTTTTAGATGAACAGTCAAATCTGGAATCTCAGAAACGTCCGCAAAGATCTGACATGCAAAACTCAGCTAATAACGCAAGTAACGAAACACGCAATACATTACAAAATGCTCAGCGGAGAGCATTCAGCAGCGGGAATGTCCATGCAAACATACCTCAGACAACTCCAGCTAATAGAGATGATAACGATACTGAACAATCATTAGGTTTTCTTTGTTATGACAGTAGTTTGCTATTGACTTTCTTTCTCTTAAATAAAAATAGATGATAAACAATGTTTTACTTGTCTGTATGTATGCTACCTTGAATGACCGAGAGAATGTCGACTTCTATCAGTGAATGTTAACGATCACATAGTCGCTTTGGTGAATGTGCGAAATATTTGTTATATCTGATTAGATATTCATTTATTCGTTGATATCATTATAATTATTCGATATTTTAATATCTGGTGAGGATAGATTAGAAGAAACTTCAATGTTCGGAGTGCCGGTTAAATGCATACTCGGAAGTGGTATTTGACCTTACAAAAACATTGGTCCCGCAGTGGACTGATCATTAAGACACGGTTCCCAGCAGATCACCGAAGTCAAGCATCACTGGCTACGGTCAGTGTGCGGGTGGGTGACCACTTGGATCAGTCTGCGTAGGGACCGAGGGTGTGCGGTATTGGTCCTCGTTAAACTGTGCTACCGTAAAGTGCTCGACTTCGTGCGCAGGTCGTCGGGCTACCGAAGCGGGGGTGCCATCCCCTCCGCAGAGGATCAAAATTGTGATGGCATGTCTTCGGATCATCCTCCGGGATGTTTCCCAGACCGTCGCCAATAGCCCATTGTTCAGCTCTAGTGCGACGTAAATTAACAACAACAACAACAACAATACAAAAACATTGACGTAGGGCATACCGGGCTGTTACACTTAAGCATATATGGCAACGTTACTTTTAAAAAGTGACGAGTAAAAGTACAAGTATTTTTAAAAAAAGTAACGAATAAAAAGTAATAAGTTCTTATTTTAAAAAGTAATGAGTAAAAAGTACAAGTACTAAACAAAAAAAGTAACGATTTAAAAGTACATTTCTAGGAAATCGAAAATTCAAAGTAACCTAAAATTTTATTGAATAATATTCTTATGTTCTTTAATGTTTTTGCAAAATTGTTGTTATTTATTTAATTATTTTTTATTTTGAAAGTTATAGACATTAATTTATTTTTAAATTCGGAAGAATATTATAATATTATTTTATAATATAATCGTATAATTTAATTTTAAAATCAAATATAATTTTAATATAAAACTTTTTATGGATTTGCACGAAAAAGAAATTTTATCTATTGATTTTAATTTTTAGTTTATTATTTTTATTTATTTAAATTACCATTGATTTAAAATTGTTTTACTCTATATGGAAACGCGTTTTAAAAGCACGAACATAAACAAAGCAAACACGGGGTTGCAGATAGCTTTGTGATCTTTGAGCTAGTAAAAAATAATTGAATGTGCAGTATAAGCTGAAGCAGAACAGTTTACAGACAATGGCTAATGCTGAAGTCATGCGAGAAAATCATTTTCCGAAAATTTCTGCCAAACGGAATAATTAAAATTTGTAAACGAATTTTAGTATCGGCTAAATTAATACCTTCAAGTTTTCAAGAGTTAAAATAGTAATTATGATAGTTTTCAATAGCACAAATAGTTCTGAAGCTCTTAGAGATTTGACTGGGCGTTATTTGACAAGGTCGGGCATAAACATAATTTTAGTAAAAATATACTAGGTAAAAATGTATTTAGTAAAAAATGTATTAAGACAAAAATGTATTATTAGTGAGTTCAAAAAGAAAATTGCAAAACGTAATAACAAAATCCTACATTTTTTATTTAAAATGTTTTAAATAAATGCATAAAACTCGAAAATGAATGAAAATAACTTGCTAATTAATAATTTTTTTAATTCATTTTGCAAAATAATTGAATTTCGAAAGTGGCGTCACTGAGTCTGCTGCGAGAATTTCTCAGAACGTGCTTAGCCACGCTGAATAAGCGGAAAGACAATTTTAAAAGGTCAAGGTATTTAAACACGAAGTTAGCTGTGAATGTACATATATTGCACATTAATTTTATAAATTAAAAAAACACAAGCATATTTTTTAAATTCAATTTTTTTTACTAGAAAGCTTACCGAGTTTTAGAAAAAAGTAACGATTTCATTCGACATTTCCGTTTGCGTACTTTTTACTTGTACCGGCGGTACAAGTAACGAAAGTAAAAGTACTGCCATATATGCACTTAAATAGACCTAGTATATATTTCGGACATTTACCAAAGCTACTATGTGATTGTTAACATTCACCGGTGAAAGTCAACAGCCACCAATTTTGGTCATTTACAGTATATATCTATATATATATATATATGTCACGGCCAAGCTCGAATTCGGCCACTTCGAGAATTGGCCGGCCAAATCTCGAAATGGCTAAGAACGTTGTAAATTGGCTGGCCAATGTCCGATCTTTTCTTGATTTCGAGAATTGCCCGGCCAAATCTCGAAGTGGTATGGGAGGATCAGCCAAAGTTGGAAGAAAAAATCATTGGCACGTATTATTGGCTCTGTAGAACCATAACTTCATTCTTTAAAAATTACTAGCTGCGGTACCCGCAGCCAGGCCCGTAGCCAGGGGGGGGGAGTCGGGACAAATCCCCCCCTCGAAATTCAGGGATTCAAACTTTTTAGTCTTTCTTTGAGCCTCTCAATAAAAATAAAATAAAAAAAACTGTCGAATCAAACATTTTCCCCGTACACTCAGTGTTTTAGAAGACATCATCAAAACGAATTTGCCGAATGAAAAATTCAAAAAAATAATATCTTTTTGCGAAACAAGATGGATATAGAAAACCATGATGCAATTATTATATTTAAAGAACTTTATCCAGAAATAATTCAACTTCTCGAAGAAGTAAAGACTTCTGGAAACTGTGATGCTTCCTCTAAAGCGGACAATCTTATTTCTACTATCACTAAAAGTGAGTTTCACATTAATTTACTTATTTGTAGAGATATTTTTTCTGTGACTTAGCAAAGCACTCCAACAAATTCATCCAGATTTGAATGGAGATTTGATACATGTAAAATCAATAAACAACACAGTTCTAAACAAAAGAAAAAATGCCGAGTATGAATTTCAAAAGCTATATTCGGAACTCCTTAATACTTTCACAGATTTGGATCTAGATGTAAAACTTCCTAGATTGGCATCCTATCAAAATCACCGTGGCAATATAAAAAATCAGAACATGAACCCAGAGCAGTACTTCCATCAAAATTCAAGCAGTACATTCCTTTTTTAGATTATTTCGCTGCCCAACTAATTGAAAGATTTTCGAAGCACGAAGATACTCTAGCATCTCTCAATAAAGTGTTACCTAAGTATTGTGTGAACGTTAATATTAATTTATGCAATTTCCGAATCTACGCAGATTTCATTGACATCGAAAACCTCATTGGGAGAAATGGAAATATGGGCATCAAAGTGGAACCTGCGTGAACCCCTTAGTAGACCAGATACGGCACTTTCAGCAATGGAAGAATGTAACAGTATATTTTTCCCAAACATTTATTGCTTGTTATCAATATTGGCTACGTTGCCAATCACCACAGCAACTGCAGAAAGAACTTTTTCTACTCTGAAACGCGTAAAAACAGCAACAAGAAATGCTACTAAAGAAGAAAGGCTAAGAGGGCTAACTTTATTAAGCCATTTTTTTCCATTTTTTGCCATTTTTTTCGGGATATTCCGGTTTGTCCTAAAAAAGTAATCGAAAAATTTTCTTCAAATCCCCGTCGCATGTCTTTGTAAACTTTGTTTACATATTAATTATAATTATTAAGTAATATTAATTGAAAAATAATTATTATGTAATATTTTTAATTACTAGTTTAACTTTTGCAAACAACAGAATAAACAATATTTGTTACAATGTTTTTCCCCTACTTTGCATGTCTGAAACCTTCCTTGCTTCTTACCATATCCCCCCCCCGAAAAAATATCCTGGCTACGGCCTTGCCCGCAGCTAACTGCGGTGGGATGTGGCCATTTGAGACAAAGTAAAAAATTAAATTTTTTATATTTTAATTTAAAAATTTGTCTATTTTTTAATATTTTTAAATTAGAAGATTTATATTTTTAAATTAAAAAAAAAACAAAAACAAAAGAGGCAATATTAGCAAATTATCTATTTGATAAAACAAATATTAAAAAAATTGTGGTCCCACCGTACCATCCGGTATGTGAAAAAGCATACCACTACAATTTTTTTTTCTGTAAAGTAAAAGTTATTAGAAATACAAAAGATATTAAAAACGTGGCACATTCCCGCCGGAATTGCAGATGCGCCGCCTACCGGACATTCTTGATTGAGCACATCGCGTTTTGGCCGGCGGAACATCGTGGCCACTTCGCGAAATGGCCGGCCGAAGTAGAATATTCACTGATCGTTTCAATTACATCGCACTTTGGCCGAGAATGGCCGGACTTTGGGCGTTGGCCGTAACACACACACACAAAAAATTCATAAAATATCTCTATTTTTACGAATTAATGGTTAATAAAAAAGTGGTTTACATGATTTTGCAAAAATATTACATACAGTAATCAATACTTGAAATAAAATAACGAATTTAAGTGTGTGTGTGTGTGTGCGTGCATGTATATGTGTTGGAATACCATGTAGTGGGTATCCAAAGGCTTTAAAATTACGAAATTTAACATGAAGAAACAAATTACAAAGCTAGATTTTTAATATTTCAATTATATATTTAATTCAGAAGTATTTAAAAAATTAAATTGTTTCTTTGGTTTACCGGACTTTGGTTAAATTTAACTATGAACAATTAAATTTTGTCAAATATTTTAATGGTAACATCAGTGTTGCTTGCTTTTAACAGCTCTTATAAAAAAAAACGTTGTTTATTACGTGTTCTGTCAAACATAATTGTTTTCGTTGTTCCAAATTATCTGATCGTAGAAGCATAAACGGACACCAAATAGTATTCCTGAAACAACTTGTTTATTTTCTTTAGTTACGCTTTTAAAACGTGTTTCTATGAAACTAATACATTTAAAATCAGCAATAATTGAAATTAAAAAGAAAGTTTGTAAAAAGAAGTTTTTAATAAAGAAATGGTACTAATTCGCCGAGGATAAACGTAAGAAAACGCTAATATTATTATTGACGAAAATGATAATTCGCACTTAAAAGCAAAATTTATGAAGAAATGGTACTAATTCGTTAAAGAGAGCTTAAAAAATCGTCAAATTATTATTGAAGTCAATGATGCTTAGTTTATTTGTTGATATACTAATTAAAATAAAAATAAGATTTTTATTGGTTCAAAATATCTTAGGAGTAAATTTGGTGCTCATAACAGCTTCACCAATACTGTACATGTTTATGATAGATATTTATAAAATTTGGCCTATTCTACTACCACTCGAAGATATAAGTACAGGTGAAAGTAGCTTGATTATAGTACATTTTAGCTATCATGAGTTGCCTCGTGCAGCTGTATAATTCTTGATAGTTCTGTTATACTTTATTTTAATGGGATGAACTACTAAATATATGTTTTGCAATAACGTAAAGCTAAAAAATATAGAAAGAAGTCCAGCTCTTCGAATATGTAACTAACACGGGAACTGATCTGTGTGGTATGCTATACCGGAAAAACAACTTACAGGGCGAGCAACATACTCAGATTTAATAAGAGCATCATATGCACTAAGTTTTTATGCATAGGAAGCAAAGTGATAGTTAAAGGGTGCGCTACCCGTGAACCGGTTGTTGGACAACTTTACATGTACGGTTGCGTACGCTGTCCTCGTCAACCGCCATTTTATTCCTTCTTTCTATCTCAAAATATGTTAGAAGATTGTATGGCTGATATAAATGCATTCTAAAAGATATATCTTAATTAATAGTACAGTACTGCATGCAGAACAAACCAACAATAAATAAAAGGAGAAAGATTTTAATCTTCTCTCCAACCCCAGTAGTAGAAGTGGAGGTTAAAAACCCGTTTTGAAAACCTCTGCTGTTGTGCCCATAAATGTTGTTTTTTCCTTCATACGCATGGACCGCACCAGACCTAGGGGGGCCGGCTCACATTATGTTTATCAAAGCTAGCCTTCTCTTATAAAACAACCAAGAAGAGCAACAAATAAATATAAATATAAAAATTATAAAAATAATATAACTGCATTCGACTTGCAGTTTTGTGCATGATTTTATAGTATTGCTTAGTACTAATTTATTGATTCATTTTTCACCCCGCACGATGAACGAGTATTCGGCTAGGACATATTATATCTATAATATTAAAATAAAAAAGTGTGCCGGTCCGTCTAGATCCCCCCGGGAAAAGAGAGAAGACCCCTATATTAGTCCCTGGATTTACCATAAACCCTTTTCCTTAAACAGAACCGAAACCAAAGCAGAACTAAAGCCAAATAGAGGATTTCCGTACTACCGATCACCGGAGCGGAAATACGAGAGCTTGATTGGTGTAATTATCTTGCGTGTAAAATTCACCAATCACCTTTTCCGTCGTTGGTAATCGGAGCTGCGTGATTATTTTACAGTGAAAAAAGTTAATTAGATTAGACACAGTAATGGGTTGGTGGATGAATATGAACAGTTTAAACTGTTTATTTCTGTTTATCTGGAGATCTTGAAGGATGTAGAGAATTTTTGCAATTTGAATGTGCTATTTATTCTTGAATGAAACAGAAGTAGAAAGCTCAAAGCTTTCCATTACACTATAAATTGGTTTTTGTTTATATTTAGCATTTGTTCGGTAAACTGACGAAGTTCTTACATTTTAAATTAATTTTTTCCAATCAATCAGATCAAGTACAACTGACAACAATATCATTTTTTTATGCGTAAATGAATGCTATTTCAAAATTCCTCTTTTCATAATATAGGAAAACAACTGACGAGTTTAATGAATATCTTCTTATGAAACTTATGTAAACTAAAACTAATTTAAGCGTATATTATCATCATATATTGCAAAGCGTTTTTTTTTAGTCTCTCATGGTAAAATGTCCACGGAGGAAGAAACAAAAAATTTTAGTACTTTAAAGAAGTCTCATGCATGCAGTGAGTGTGATAAAACATTTGTGTCAAAGAATCATTTGATTAATCATTCTCGTGTTCACACTGGAGAGATGCCCTATTCTTGTGGCATGTGTGATAAAAAATTTTCACAGCAATTTAATCTGCATATCCACTTTCGTACTCATACTGGGGAGAAACCTTATTCTTGTAATATTTGTAATAAAACATTTACAACACGAGGTAACTTGAATCTGCATTCTCGTGTTCATACGGGTGAGAAGCCTTATTCATGTAGTTTGTGTGATAAAACGTATGTCCGCAAAGACCACTTAATTAAACATTCTCGTGTGCATAGCGGAGAGAAGCCCTATTCATGCGACGTGTGTGATAAAACTTTTATATCAAAAAGTACTCTTCATCTGCATTCTCTCGTTCATACGGGAGAAAAGCCTCACGCATGCTGCGTTTGTGGTAAAACTTTTCTGTTGAAGAAGTATTTAAGCCAGCATTCGCGTGTTCATACTGGGGAGAAACCATTTTTATGTAGTGTATGTGATAAGAAATTTTCCCAAAAGAGTGCTTTAAATCTTCATTTTTCTCGTTTTCATAGTGGGGGAGAATCATAGTAACACTATTTTAACAAAATATGTTTGTTTACTCTGTAACTATCTGTTTGTATTTGAAAATAAAAGCTTTTAGTGGATATTTCCGTATTGTGATTTGTTGCGCCAACTACAATTCCCAGGGAACCAAGTAGATTTTAAACTTAATTTTTTTCTTTTCTTTAAAAAGTCGATGTTTGCCTGGAGGTGACTATGAGTTATACCTTTCGAGTTGGTCCCTTTCTGTGATTTTTTAATTATTTTTTTTTAGCTTTTCACGTGCCACTGCCCGGAAATTACGATTATTCTGCCACAGATCACGATACGAAATCTCTCCAGTTTTATTATATTATTTATTGAATTTTTTTGATTGAAACATTTTTTCTATCTTCATTTCTGTATTCATACAGGAGAGAAACCTTTTTCATGCCGTGTTTGTGATAAGAAATCTTTACAAAAGTGTGTTATAAATCTTCATTTTTCTTGTTTTTGTTGTAAGACAAAATCATAGTAACTGATTTGATGAAATATCTTCTGTTTACTTTAAATGGTCCTTATTTTGTAGTAAGTACTAAAGTTATTTATTGTATTTTTCAACCTGTCTTCAGTAGCTTGCTTGACCCAAGGTTGTCATTTTCATAAAATTTTATTAAAACAGTTTTTTTTATTTAAATCAGATAATCTTAAGTCAAATCTTAGTTTTTTTTTTTTTTTTAAATAATTTTGTTTTAAGCACATATATATTTTTATATGCATTACTCCATGCTAGTGATTATTCTTTATTTCTTTTTAAGAATATGTAATTAATGAAAACTAATTTAGGGGATTCATATCTCTGTTATATGCACTAAGTATTCAATGATTCTACAGTATTATTTCTTAGCATTATAATTATTACATTAAATTGAATTAACGTAATTATTTATTGAATTTCAGGACATCAGATTATCTTAAAAAATTTATAGGAAAAAATATCAATTATTATACACTTTGCATTTTTCGACAATACTTTGGATACTACTTCACATGCAAGAAAACAGCATTAACGGTATAACAGACCCTGCAGCAGAATCACGACAATATTGTCACAGAACATTACGGAATTCTTGCATAAAGAATTTTCCTTTAGGGAGTAAAAAATTTTGGCTTTCTTTTCTACAGAAAAGTTTTTTTCCTCAAAAATTATATTGAAAAGATGCCTTTTTCGTGCATCGAAGGAAAAAGAAATGCTTGGGATTTTTCTATTCATATTTGTTGAGAAGAATGAAAAATAATGAATGTGAAGTCGTGAAGTAAAAAATTTACTTAGTGCAGAAATGTTCAGAAGATTTACCCCCCTCCGTAATCATATTCAAAAGATGCCTTTTTTATGTATCAGATGGATAGAAAAATGCACCTTTCTTTCCTATTCTTATTTAAAAACAATAAAAAAATAAAGAAAACTGGAAAAATTTTGATTTTCTTTTCTACTGAGATTTTCGGAAGATCATTTTTTCTCTAGAAATATTATAGGCTTAATTCTTATCTAGAATATCATAGAAATATAACAGGCATATCATAAAAAATACAATAATGAAACATTGAAGTTATTTATGTGTGTTCTATTTCTTTCTTTCAAAATGCCTTAAAATTGTACCAAACCCTTAACATGGTTTTGGCGAATGCACATTAATATAAAATTTATTACATATTAAATTTCTGCACATTCAACAAATTTACTTGGCATATTACACAAAGTCAATATTCCTGGTCACTATTCAAAACAAACATGCCTCTGACCTAAAAATGATAGTATTGAAACCCTGTAAGGTAATGTCCATGCTAAGGTAATGTGCATCACTTGGAAATTAATTCAAACTTTCCTAATTTATGTGGGTAGTGTAGATAAATAAGAAAAAAACAAAAAAAAGTAAATTTCAGGAAAGTAGTGAATTTCGGTTTATTCAGTGTAGTGAATTTCAGGAAAATTATGCTGAAACAGTAAAGGTATGTCAAAATCTTTGCTCCTATTATTTCCCAATTACATTTATCTTATACCCAATACATTTATCTATCAATTACATACATCTTACCCAATTACATATACCATTACATTACATTTATCTATGTGTACTCAAGCACAATGCAAACCTCCTCCCACTCTGGCAGTTATTAATATCAAAGTTGGCTGGTGAAAAAATCCAAACAAAGGGGGCAGACACATAACAAATTAGTAAATTAAGTTATTTGCTTATTGAAAAGAAATAAACAAATGAAAGTATTACAAAAGTTATATAATAGTGTTGATTGGTAGGAGTAAAAATGATTATCAAGAGAAAAAAATTGCTTTCATATTTTGCAGTAATATAACATAAAAACATGTTTTGTCTATTGAATTTTAAATTATTTTTTAAAATATTATTAAAACAATAGCTAATAGTTTTGAATTTTTCTATAGCTTTTCTTTATGTACACAATTCTTTCACAATATTATTTATTTATTTTTTTGTTGAAATAAGGTAACTGAGTAATGAATGTAAAACAAAACGTTCCTGATAAAGTTTATCTGAGATGCTAGTTTGTAACATCAATTTTATAGACTGAAAATTTATAAACTTTTTTGTGGACGTTGTGTTTTTTGTCTTAAAAATTAAATCATTTTAAGCTAATTAATTAATTTTGTACAACTTAAAAAAATCTATTGTTTTTTCAATTTATTTATATTTATATTTTTTGATATTTGGTAAAAATTGCTTGGTTTAAATCGTGTCCGAAAACCAATGCTTTAGATTAAATGATTTAAATTAATATAACTTTTACCAGTGACTGATCTTGCGTTAATTGAGAAGGTTGCTATTCTTCTTTACGAATTGTTGCAAATAGGCAATTCTTTAAACAATTGAATGTGTAATGAACTTACATTTAAAAATATCTGCATTAGATGATCTGCATCAGTCTAGTAAAATAAAAATTAATTGAAATTATTATTCAACTCTGCTTTTTTATTGTTTATTTTTTGTTCATTCAAATCAATGTTCATTTCAATTTTCATTTGTCCAAATTTTGATTTCCATTTATCAGCTTTAATATAAGAAGCAAATTTTGGAAGCAAATTTTATTGAAATTATAAGTAAAACGCTTTTAACTATGTTGAATTTATTTTATTTAGTTTCTAACCCATAAATATTTTTATATCAATATTCTCACACTCGAAAGAGAATTTTATGCATTCAATATTGTAAAGTTATAATTTGAAAGGAATTTAAAGAACTGTTCTTGTTTTCGTGTAGAAAAGCCACATTCTTGTGTTGTAAATAAAAGTACTCAAATTGCAATTTAATTTAAATATTCTTCTCATGTTTGTACTTGACACAAACCTAATTTGTGCCTTGTATGTGTATAATGCATTTCAGATAATCTTATTTTTGTAGTCATTTTTATTTCTTATTTTGCCTTATTTTTTTCTACATTCTTATTTTGTAATAGATTTTATGTATGAGAATATGGGGAACTGAAAAAAAAATATAGTAATATTCTTATAAATACTGTCTAGTTATATTCTAATAAAAGCAATATTCTTATTTTCATAGTCTTTTTTATGTCTTAGTTTGTCTTATTTTTCTTTATAATCTCATTTTGTAATAGATTTTATGTATAAGAATATGGGGAACTGAAAAAAATTATAAAATTTTTGCCACTGGTTTGTAAAAATCTGGAAAAGTAAGGAAAAATGTTTTTCTAAGTATTTCTGTCAGCCTTGTCTAATTTATAGCTAAATTATTTAAATTGGTTCCTGAAAAATCCATTTTCTAATTTCTCTAATTAAAAATTTAAAAAAGATTGCTCAGGTTGAATGTTGCAATATGTCTGTGTAGGTTACATTGATTTTAGCATATCAGTAGTAGATCTTGCAGCATTTTTATATCATTTATTTTGATTTCAGCTTTCAAAAAATTTCTTTAAAGTTTAAACACACATAAAATGAATCTATATCATGCAGAAATTCTAGCTTGAATTTATATCTTCAATTGACTTAATTTAAATTTTGAGACAATTGTTCTAAACTTCCTTCTATAAAAGTAACAATATCGTCGGCTTCTGAATTTATCAATCTTTTCACTGTAAACATTTTATTTGCAATCTTGATCATTAACACCATTATTACAGGTGCGAAAGAAAAATTTTTTGCTTCATTTGGGGTAGGAATTTCATAAATTTCATCATTTTTAATTTTGTACCTCAAAGAACCGTCCACATAGATCTCAACTGTTTCACTATTTTTATCGTTAAATTCATACACAGTCTTTAATTCGAGTTCTTCCATTATTAAAACGACGTTTAGCACATTGGGTGATCCTTCCTTCGAACAACTGGCAATCACTTTTCCTCGCCAAAATTCAGAATAATCTTCATCATCAGTGATTACTGTGGCTCTCATTAGGCTAGTGCACTTTAACGTTTTACCGTCTTGCATTTGCAATGATTTAGTCCTGTTCGCATCGATGGATATAACATCATCCTCTCTTGACGTTCCTAACATTTCTGCTTTGGTTAATTCATATAAATCTTCATTGAATAAGTTTGGTAGAGTTGCAGCTGCTGGATTAGTTTTGGAAGAATCTGCATTAGTTGTAGTGCTTGAATCTTCAAGGGACACCACGGCAAAGAAACAAAGGTTGGCGCAGGCTGAGTGTTTCGATTCTTCATTTGGTAAACCAGGTTTGTTTTCTTGTTCTTCAACGCCGGTGTTTGTAGTCTGCAGTTTTTCGGATGATTCTTTCTGTTCTGAAGTTGACTCCTCACACTCGTCAGTTGCCGTAGCGATGAGAGTCCCCGAAGTTAAATTTCCACTATATGTTCTTTCATTATTAGATCTTACTGACTTCACATTGCTTTCAGATTTGGACTTTTTAAGTTTTGTATTAAATAAGCTATTCTGTCTTGAACTAAATTGTGCGTCAGATTTGATTTTGCGAATGGGAAAGATCGGGATTTGTAGGGAATATTCGATGTTGTAAAGTGGTTTACGATTTTCACTTTGGCTAGGGACTTTTTTATAATCGGCCAGTTGCTTGTTAAAATTTTCAATCAAACCGGCATGTATTTGAGGCTGGATTTCCAATACTGAAATGCTCTTTTCAGTTGTTAATTTCTTCTGATTTTCACTTGCAACTGAGATTCCAGGCTTTAGTTTTAGCATTTCTCGATTTGGTAATTTTTCCAGATTTATAGAAACTTTTTTTTCTATTTTATTGTTTTCAGGTAGAGATTCACGAAGGGTGCAGAAATGGCCTGAATTGATTTTCGAGGATTCGTCTTGGGATTGTTTATAGGTAGGGTTTTCATTTGCAGTATCTTTTTTGTTAGAATTCAACATAATTAATTCACTTAACTTTGAGTCAGAAATCGTAGTTGGACATGAAGTACCCTTTTTGTTGGAATGCTTAAATAACTCATCTAACTTTGAATCGGAAACTGTATTTGCTTCTGAAGTACCCTTTTTGTCGGAATGCCTCGAAAATAACCCCTCTAATCGTGAGTCAGAAATCGCAGTTGAAGCTGGAGCACTCTTTTTGTTGGAATGTTTTAAAAATAATCCGCCATTAGATAGTTTATTGAAAGGTTTATAACTTTTGGGGTCGTTTTTTTCTGCTTTACTAGAATTGACTAAGTGTTTATGGTCAGTAGCTAAAGAACGAGCAGGTAAGGCATTCTTTTTCAAAGGATCTAACGCTTGAAAGTCTGAACTTACTTGAGTTTTCATACCGTTACTTATAACTTCCCCATTCCCATTAACTATTGAATTACAAAACTTTCTTTTTGAATCAAATGCAGGCTGAACAATGTTTTCTTTTAATGGTGTACTTGTTAAAATATCATTATGTTCATTTTTACTTTCATATTCGTAATCATGCTCAGATTTATATTCAGTCAACTTTTTAGGTTGAAAAGGGAATGGCAAACTGGAAAATGCAGTCAATTTTTTATTTTGTAAAAGGGATGGCAAGCTAGAAGATTCAGTCAACTTTTTAGGTTGAACAGCGGTGGGTAAGAAGAAAGATTCAATCAACAGTTTAGGATCTGTAACTACATTTGTTATTTTTTTATTATTTCTCTCTGATTTGGTAGAACCTATATCTTGTAGACTCACCTGAGCTTCTTTACTGTCAAAATTCTCCAGAATTGGTTGTTTTAAATCGGCTTCATAGTTTTGTTTATTTTCGTCGATTAAATCAAGATTTAATCCCATCCTTCCTTTTTCAACATCCTGATATATTCTTCTGGCGTCTTTGAGTGTTTGAATTTCAGGCTCTTTTAATCTGTCTTCTGAATTAGATTCACGATTTGATCGATTGCTTTTTGTTAGGTTCTTTTCAGCAGCTGATGATAAATCAGCAGATAATTTTTTTGGTTTATCAACTACGTATAAAAAATTATTTTCAGTTTCACTAGATATTTTATCCTCAAGTTTAAGCCTATTGTTTTTCTTCCATAGACCAAAGTCTTTTTCAGGTTTATACTCTAGGTTCCACGCTGAATCATGACTTTCATAAATGTATCGGCTAAAATCTGTGTAGCTTTGAAAGTGATCAGGAATCGATTTTTCAAGTTTTGAAACTTGGCTTGTATTATCAATTTCTTCAAAACGATTAGATATCGACTTTGCTTTTTTAGATATCGCCTGTCTTATGTCATCAATTTCTTCAGAAATACTGGAAATTGATTTTGCTTTATCAAATTTTGTGACCTGGCATGCATCGTTAACGCTTTCAGAACAACTAAGAATCGATTTTGCTTTTTCAGATTCTGGGGCTTGGCATGGATCATAAACTTCTTCAAAATGACTAGAAATTGATTTTGCATTCTTAAGTCTTGTGGCCTGGTTTGTATCAACAGCTTCTGCTGAGCGACTAGGTGTCCACTTTTCATTATCAAGTGTATCTTCGTTTTTTTCACAGCATTTTGAAGTGGGATTTGATTGTACGAATTTTGTGATATGACGCGTACCAGCTTCTTCATCCGATTTGACGTTTAAACTTTTCAACTCATTCATGGAAGAGGCTTTTCTGAAGTTCGAAAGATGTTTAATCGGTAAAGCATCTTGAAATATTAATGGTAAACTGGAGGATTTGCTCAATATTTTACGATCAGGTCTTATGATATTTTTTTCTTGACTACATTTCTCAGTTTTATTAGATTCTACATCTTGAAGATTCACTCGCTCTGTCTCCTTCAATATACTAAAACTTTTGTCGATTTCAGAATCGCTCGCAGACTTAAAAAAATCCTTTTCAATTGTTGAAATATCTAAAACTAATTCCTTTTCTTTATCTTCCATTGCCTGAGATTTTCCGCGTGTTTCTTCGGTTTTGAAACTATGATGACTATCAGAATCTTGTGAGGTCCCTGTAATGTTCCAGGGTTCAGTGTATGTTCCACAGTACCCGGAGTATGAAGAGAATTCGATTTCCGCACAACCACTATTTTCTTTGTTCAGAATTGTTTCCTCATTTGCCATTTCACTTTTCTTAAATAATAACAAATGGTGTCTGGCATGGTTTATATCTTCCATCACTCCCAACGCTATTTCTCTATATTCATCAAAATCATCAGGATTCCAAATGAATGCTAGTTTCTGAAACGCTTCTTCAATTTCGTTGACTGTAGAATTGTTTCTAACCCGGAGAACTTTAGAGCAATCCATAACGACGTTTAAAAACTATGTTGTCAAATAAATTGTTTTTAGAAATAAATTACCTCAGTTCATGTTCTTGAATATTCTCATTTTTAGGATGAGGTCTGAAAGCAAGTTATCTTTTAAGATTGTTTTCCAGAGATAGTTATTTGTTTTCCATTTGAAAATGCCTGTAGATAATAACAAAGAAAATAAAATGTAACTGAAAACTTATGGAAGAAATTTTTATTTTTCCGAGGAGATTTTTTTTTCTAAATTGTGAAATTAAAATCCTGTAGCAAAAGATCCCCTAACTGAAAAGAACTGAAATTAACAGTTTCCTCCCAAAGCAACGGGATATTTTTAGACGCCATTAAGAAAAATGTAAAAATCACACTGGTAGATGGCTCTGTAACTTAACAGAAACAAAGAATAAAGTCAATCGGAGGAAAGCAATGGACGGCGCTTTGAGATAAAGAAAACTTTATTATTCTTATCGAAAACATAGAGAATGTAGTAATTGGGAAAATGAACTGCGAATACGTTTTGTACAAACGTAACAAAATAAAAATACGGAGTAAAGCATATGCAGTGCCATCCATTGGTTTGATTTTAAGATTTTCTTTTAACTATGTATAAAAAATTTGCATTAATGTTGAAATTTCTGCTTTTTTTGTTACAAGATTTTAATTTAAAAATTTCTCAAATTCGGTAAAAACTTATTTTATGAATAACATTAACTTTTCAGCGAGATTTCTGACGGTTGTCTTAGGGAGAAGGTGTCTTCCAAATCATATAATTTTCTTTTTTAAAATTTTTTTAAAATACAGAATAAGATTCTTAAGGTTACGTGATTATATCAATCTCCATACTTTTACTGTGGTAACGGAGAGGGTGAAAGTGTGGAGATTGGTAAAATCACGTAACCTTAAGACATTCTATTTGCAAATTTATTCTGTTATATTGACAAAGGGTATAGTTCTAAAATTGTTAGAATGTATAAACTAATGTATGCAAAATTATCTTAAAGTAAACGAGCTTTAGAAGTGCGTGCAAAACTTTTTTATTCACTTATGTTACCAAGCTATGGCCAAATACTCCCGAAAGTGGTCGTAAATAGAGGTGGTCTTTCCTGGAGGTTTAACTGTACAGTGAAAACTCTCGGGAACGACCACTGTCAGTTCCACTGTAAAATGGTGGTTTATGGATGTTGGTCGTTCTTAGATATTTCCTCCATTGACTTCAAAGTATTATCGAAGGTACATGATTTTTGTTGCAAGCGATTTTAATTTTTCTCAGCGTTATTTTCTTGGTGCGGAAATGCCACTTGTTTTGGCGTCATGGATTAGAAATTTAGCGTCAATAAAAATGACTACTAATTATGTGTCAGAACAAATTTACCAATTATGAATGATAGAACTATTTTAAATAAATAAACAAATATATTTTTTGTTTAAGTTCGCATTTAATTTTATATCATAAAAATTAGTTAGCTTTAAAAAAGGAGATGAGGTTTGATTGCTTGAGTTTTCTAAGTGTTTTCGAAAATAACTTTTTTTTCTAATTTAGCTTTTAACTCTAAAACTAAATCATCGTCTTTAGAGTACTCTAACTGTTGACATGAGGTTGTCAGCCTCTTTGAGAGACCGTCAAAATGAGGTCTCTAAATAAGAGCCAAATATTTTGAATACATTTGAATCTATTTATTTGTTTTGTTAATATTTTTTATTTTGCTATTTTTTTGTGACTCCTAATTTGACCTTTTCCGCATTTGGTGCGGAGATTTGCTCGGTCGATAGGAGATGTTTTGATGGTCTCTCCTAAAGTTTTCTTTCACAAAGTCTATGGAAAAAATTCCGTGCCTCCCAAATGTGGTCGAAAACAGAGGAGGTCGCCACGCAGAGGTTTTTCTGAAGGTTTCACTGTATTTCTCTTCTTCATGGTGACATTCATAATCGGATATTTCCATTTTTTGCAAGTTTTTTCTCACATCATTATAATTAAAAGATATTTCTAGTATCAGTTTTATTGTATTTGCAGCTTTTAATTGTGTTGAATTCGTTTAATGGAAACTAATTCTTTAATTAATGAAACATAGTATGTCATTTAAAATTGTCAAAAAATGGATTTTGAGAACTAGTAACATAGTTTAAAGCTTTTTATTTGATGAAAATTTACTTATTTTTACTGTTATAGGATTTTTTAACGATAAAAAAAAGCCACGATCAAGATATTATTATTCTTAAGGAAGAAAACAAAATATTTCACTGGTTTAATTTCATTGGTTTTTTTATTGGTAGTAATACAGTAATGTTTCTTAAATACTTTTTTTCTTATTCGAAATAAAATTTACATTTAAATGGTCGCTTATTAGTGAGTTTTTACTACACCCTGCATATAGATCATCTTCTATTTGTAAGCTTATCTTTAATATGAAAAGTGTAAAAGAGTTATTAAATTTAATCGGTTTATATTGAAAAGTTTCAATTGACTTGTATAACAAAAATGTTTTGCGTGAAAACATGTAATAGTTTTTCATTAGTACTTGTGTCAAATCCCGTCGACCATTTTCGTCAAAACTTAAAATGGACGCCAAATAACACGAGTTTTCTTTAACTATGGAAAACTATAAACTGAATGCTTAGTTGTTAACTTATGCTTGGTATGTAGTAGTTTCATAGACAATAACATGCATTGAAACATTATGTTCTAAAATTGTTAACGTTATGTTTCAAAATTTTTTTTAAACTTGCTTTTTTTTTTTAATTTCCATTAATTAATATGCACTGGATACAATATGAAATGATTTGATATGAGGCGAAATATATTCCTGGGCGACGGGAATTACCAGGAGTAGTTTTTCTTTTTGTAGTCTTAAATCGCAATCATCCACAATGTCTAAAACATTAATTTTAACCTTATTAAAATTGAAATGGTTATATTTTAGATTATTAATATTTTATTTTTGTTAATATCTAGGTGATGTTGGTTAATTCTAATGTTAAGAAAGATAATTAGATTAATTTTCGCTTGCTCCCGGGTAACTTAAAAATACCAAATTTTATAACACTTAAATAAGGAGTCATCACCCGGCTCGCACCGACCACAGTGCTGACGTAAAGATATCCTCAGTGGTAAACAATTCATGGGTCAAAATTCTCTTGCCGTCAGGAAGGTTTTCGTGTCTTCCCTCTACATGTAACGGGTTAATTCCATTAAAAAGTCCTCCACGGAATCAAATTTCTCCCGATCCAGTAGTTCTATTGCCTTCTGGATTGGGTTCAAAATTATAAGGTTACGGAGTTGAACATTGGTAGTCGTAAACCCTAAATTGGGTCGGCTGTTCAACGACGGTTGTAAAATATAAAATACTTTAATACAAATACTTATTACATTTTATCTAGTTTATACGTAAGACATTTCACATACATCTTTTTCTTATTTTTTTTAGTTTACGCACATGAAAGTAATTTTAAATTTTACTCACTTTACGATTGAGTGCCGCTAAAGTGTTTTATTTTTTTTAAAACAAACAACCCAAACCAGTTATTGATCCTGGTATCGTGCTTAAGAGTGCCTCATAATTTTTCGTATTTTTTTTTATGTTACATCATATCAAAACAATATGAACTTCTTAATTAGTAAGTTCCTATGGGAATTCGCGATCGCAACGCTCGAGTACGCCCTCTAGCGGGAGCCTGAAAACATCAAGCATTCATTTATTAACTTTTCATTTAGTTCCATCAAAATCATTGGCAGAATCAGACGCCATTTTTTAGCAGCAAATAAGAAGCAAAATTTCCCTAAGGAAAAGGTCGAAAAACTTGAAAAAACTCTCCAGAATATTAGTAAATCTTTCAGAACACGGCAAACATTTGAAGAAAAATTCCTCAATAATTTTTAACTTCTATTATCAACAAACTTGCTACTCATGACTTCCGATTTCGGAATTGCATACTGTTACAGATGAGTGTATTACGGTAAAATACATTTTTTCTGTCTTCAATTTATTATAAATCAAAATGAAGTGAACATTGCTTTCTTCATTCCAATGAATAGATGTGAATTCAGAACTGTAATAGTTATAGAATATTCTTCTTTGTTATAGAATAGTATATATTTCTATATCTATATAATTCGGAAAACAACAATAAAAAGTCATCCAAATTACTTGAAATAGTGTCATTTGTGCTGATTATTAATAAATTTTTATCGTTTTCTTGGTAAGTATTTTTTAATTTTGAAAGAATAATTTCAACTAGAATTCAGCTATTCTGTTTTTAAGCTACATATTAAAATTCATATCGAGATCTTGCTGTGTGGTATGTTATCTGAAAGTAATGAAGGAATAATCTATGTAGATATTATTTGAAAATAAAATTTTCAAACGAAGAACATTTCATTTGGAATTCTCCGGATTTATAAAGAAGGTGAGTGTTATGATTTTTATAATAAAAAATTTGCTTGTAAATAATTTTGATCTTATTTGATGATAGTTCTCTATAGAATGGTTTTTATGTCTGATTAAGAACTATAAGAATAAAAAAAAGAAACAATATCACAATTTTTTCTTCCAATATGAGGAATTTTTAAAATCGTTTTTTTATCCTAAGAATTCTTTGTTTTACGTTTTTTAGTTTAGGATTTTTAGATAAAAATTGTTGTCAAAATACTTTATCTGAAAAATTAAATGGTATAACATTATGTGTTTATGTATACTTCTTGCATATTCTAATGTTTGAAGAAATATTATTCAGAAAAGTATGGAATAAAAATAAGGTACTTATGTATTAACGCCACAGTAGCTACAGATTTGGCAGTTTTTAAGTGCCGCCGATCTACACCTGAAATTTTTGCGACAAATCATAAAATAAAACATTTTAGTTAAAATCAACGTAGTCAATCGGATTTCGGTGGGAAATGGATCGATATAAAGTTTAGCATACATTCAAAACAATCTCCATTTTCGTTCACCTGATGATGTCGCCGTATTAACTCTAATAAATAAGATTCCAAATGAGATAACATTTCCAAAACATACGTTTACCAAGATAAAGTTTCATGTCATGGGAGCTGGTACATTTTCGTTTTTTTGGTAAAATATTTTGCTTATTCTTATATTCAATATTACAAAATGGCATCTTGTTTTGTTTTTGGCAAATCCCAAAGACGAATTTTCGTAGCACTAAAACAATGGCGACAAAAAAGATTTTTTTTTGTTCTGTTTCGTCAGCATTCTTTATTTTATGTTTTTTAGTTTCTAAATAATGATTCTTATTGAAACTTGAAATTTTTTGATAAAAATTGTTGTCAAAAAACTTTTTACGAAATTAAATTTCATAAAATTATGAGGCTTATGTATACTTTTTGTTCATTTCAATTTTTGAAGTAATATGATTCTTAAAATTATGGAATGTAAAGTTTAAATAGGCCTTTTATGTTATATCATTAAATTTAGTGAAACTATTTCTCGGGCATTAGGTTTTAACTCTTATAAGAATGTACACATTTTTTTCTTTTTATGTACAAATATTTTTTCGATGTGTTTTAGATGTTCCTTCTCTAAAAAGAAGAAATACCATTTTGTTTTCGTTTGCATAAGAAAGAATATCAAACAATTTTCTTTTTTAAATTTAATAAGCTACAATAAGGAAGGAACGTTGCAATGCTACACGCTACATTAAAGACACCTCTAGAGTAACTGAATGACTGCTCATATAGAAATCGCAGGTATTTTTCTCATACAACAACGCCCCCTATAGTTCGTTGCGATCGCGAATTAGTTTCCGGTCTATTTTATACCCCTTTCACTACTTTATATAATCTACAAAGGGGTGAAAATAATAACATCATTTATTCTTGAAGTGTAATAGAAGTGGAAAAAATGATTTGGTTTTGTCAAACCTAAAGTTGAACATCTTGCCAGATAATAGTCTTTTTTCCCACTTTTTTTTTAGAGATTGGTTTTTATAATATTTTGTCTTGATTTCCGAATTTCTTCCAATGAAAAAGCTCTGTAGAATCCCCACTGAGACTAAAAACGTTAAAGTTTTTTTCGTAAGGCTATTACTAAAGACTTCTACAAGTTTCACGAGGCAATCAAAATGGTTTTGGCATTTTTATAATTGCCTTCCTTATTCGTTTATATTTCGTTTTTATTTTTGAACCACTTAAAATGAACATCCGGTGGAAAATTCGAAAGGGAATTTTTCAAGAGTCACAGAAAGAAAAGAAAAAAGAGGTAAGCTTTTTTCTCTTTGTCTCCTCCCCTAAAATATGTTTCATAAATAAATTTACTAAGAATTGAATTGAATAAAAGGAAATTTTGGTAAAAAAAATTAATAATACTGAGTTCTAAGATGGAATATTTTTAACGTAATAAAATAATAACAAATTGACATTAAGAAATGCCTAAAAAAGTAAACCGTGACAGCGAGCATTGTTAAAAATATGTATGCTTTTTCAACTTCTTTTTTTGAAAAGAATCTAAGCATTTATAGTGAGGGCGAAAACAATCAAAGATTACAAAAGTGATCTGTGGGAATGGAACCTTTCTTTCATCGTAACCTCACAATGTGCAAATTAATGTGAAAAATGATCTCCCCTAGTTAGAAGTTTTGAATGCGACCCATATAGAGCTGCGTAACTAAAGAAACCAGTGGCTGGGGCTCGCAGAAATTCATTCTAGGGTAAGGATTTTAGAATTGATCATTTTAGTTTTAATTTTCATGAATGTTTAACGCTAAAATATTCCAAAAATTTCTTTGAACGAATAGTTATTTTCGCAATAATTTAAATATATTACGCATTAATAAATTGATTATTAACTTTCATTGATAAAATACAAAACATATAGATTAGGTAAAAACAAAGAAAACATTTCATTCTTCTTTTATCACTTCAACTATATGCCCATTTTCCTAGTTTTTTCGGCCAAACATCCTCCTCAGAAAATGGAATCTTGTTAATTACAGTGAGAAAGAAATTAAATGAATAAAAAAAATCACTCTGAATAACTTTTGATCAAATGATTTGATCTTCACTACTATAACTCTATCTCAATTGTTTCTGGAAGTGACCTCAAATATGCCAATCAATTACTGCAGACGATAGTTAAAGTTACTAAATCGGAAACAAAAAGTCTTTCTCAGAATGAACATACCTGTTTTTAGATGGATTTGTTTTCATTATCCTTCAAGTGTAGGGGTAACCGCAATCTGGAAAATAGGGCCCAATAGTTTTTTCAGGAGAACGGCTCAAAGTTAGGACCCCTTAAAGTTCATTTTACTTTTTGCCATAGCTCAAAAACTTTTTAAGCGAATAGAACAATTTTTGCATTCAATTATAAAGTTTGTTTAGCTAAAGATAATTCCATAAAAAAAAAAATAAGTTTTAGTAAATAGTTATTATTTTATTTAATAACAGTCGAAAAATTTTTGAATTGTAAGGTGCACAAATTTTTACATAATTTTTAAAAAAATGTAATTTTACTAGGCCAAACACAAAATTCGAGCGTAATCAGTCGATTTGTCCCTGAATTCCCTGAAATTGAATTTTAAGAATACGACTTTTTTGCGCTGCACATATACGAGGGTGAGGCCTTTAATTTGTTTTCTGAAATTGAGTTTTTTAAAATGGAAAATAACCGGTCATTGTTATATTTTGAACAGGTATAGTAGCCATTTTAGTCAATGAGGTGAATATTCCTGGATATAAAATTTTCATCAATCTTTCCTGGTTTTTGGTTCTTTTCTCCTACGACAAATTTGAAACCCTATACTCCATTGCAAGTTAAGTAAGGACCATTGCTGTATAGGATTTAAGTAATCATCCGCAGCTGCATAAAGTTCCGTTTTATATAGCTTCAATATGTTTTCTAAACAATATTAAAACTTTCAATCTTTAAACTCGTTGGACCGAAGTTTAATTCGTGCGATTTTTTTTTATAAGTACAAAGAAGGCCATGCTCCGTCGTATCAAGAGATGGCGATATTGATATTTGTTCGCGCTTGGAGCTTAGCGTGCAATTAGATGAGAACAGGCTTCTCTCCATAGGGATAATGTTTTTTTTCATCACTTGCAACAAAGTATAGTTATCACTGGTATTTTATGCGCAATGATTTTGGCTTCATTTTTCACAAAAATTCTACAAGTGCATATAAATGGTGGTCTATACGGAACATCTCGGATGTTGACTAAGGATAAGATTAATAAATCATATTTCAAATAACGAGGTGATTTAGATTTTATGATAACAACTGTAAAAAAGAATAAAGTTTGCTATCCCAATTTCTTATTCAGACCTGAGTATTTTCCACAACAGCTTGCGATAATGGCCGAGAGTCTCTAACAATGATTGTGGCTACAGTTATGAGTAGTGGTAATCTTCGTACCATTAATATCAATGGTTGCTGTCACACTAAGACGAGTTGTGGGTACCTTTATACTCCTTAAGAGGTCGCGTCGTCCATCGTAGTCCTCTTTCACGGGATTTTTCACCACCTCGACACATAGGTCCACTTTATTGTTATCGTCACAGTAGCTGCAAACAGTTTTAGCTTTCAATGGTTCGATCTTAGGTTCAGAATCTACTGAGTCCTCCACAAGACTTTCTGGTTGATGTGAAGGTTTATGCATTTTCAATAAATTTTCATCCCTTTTTGAAAGATATCAAGAATACTATATACATATACTATTATATAAAATATACTATTATATATAATATATATTATATATATAATATACTATCAACACGTTGAGCACCACGGGTATTTAAGGGAACCGTCAGATTGGGCGCGCTGCTTGGAAGGCCTCCTATTGTAGTATAGAAATGCGAGGAGTGCTTCTAACAGATTGAAATAAGCAGAAATTTGATCTGTATTAAAACAAATTAAGTAAATTTTAAATACACTTTCAGTTACTATATTAAGCATTATAATTTTTTTAGTTTCGTATAATATTTTACACTGTCTGTCAATGGCGACTGATGGTTCTTAACGGAAAGTTCAGTGTCAGTCACCGATAACTGACGTAGTACTTAACGTGTTAATTAATAATATGTTATTGTGAAGATCGAAATGAGTGAATGTCGACAATGCGCGACAATATTCGCGTTGTAACTTTGTTGAATGTCCAGAATATTTGCTGTCAATCTGTATAGAGCTGACGTCACTTCACTTACCTGTCCATTAGCAATCCATCAATGATCAATCAGTTACAGACATCAAACAATAAGAATGCGAATCGTCCGTTAGGAATAAAAATATTACATATAATTGATTGATTTATTTCACTCAAGTATTATAGTTCAACTTTTTTTGGCGTATACCGGGCAATGCTTATTAGCCTTTAGAAAACACCAATGAAGAGAATACCAGTTCGTTAATACTCATTTCTTATCACATTTGATGAAGTTATTATTAATCACAATCTTAAAGCCTATTTTTTGTGTGGGAGAAAAAGTGAAAAATCGATAAATCTTTTTTAAGGTGTATATTATGGTGTAGCGATTTTAAATGACTCATTGTAATTTTCTTGGTGCGGAAATTCCACTTGTGTTGGCGCCATGAAACCAATTCGATGAATAAAATTTAGCGTCAATAAAAATGACCCCCAATTGTGTCTAAGAACAAATGTACTAATTCTGAATTATAGAACTATTTAAATAAATAAACAATTATGTTTTTTTTTTGTTTGCCTCTAATTTTATATCCTAGAAATTAGTTAGCTTTAAAAAATGAGATGAGGTTTGCTTGCTTGAAATGCTTAGTTTTTTCTAAAAAAACTTTTTTTTTCGAATTTAACTTTTAACTCTAAAACTAAATCATCGTCTTTAGAGTATTGTAACTGTAACATGAGGTTGTAAATCTTTTTCAGAAAAAAATCAAAAAGAGCCTTCTAAATAAGAGCCACTCACAAATATTTTCGTTACATTTCAATCGACTTATTTATTTTGTTAATAATTCCTATTCTTCTATTTTTTCGTGATTTCTTATTTGATTTCTGAATTAGGTGCGGGGATTTGCAGCCTGTCCGCTCGGAGATGTTCTGATGGTCTCTCTTAAAGATTTTCTTCAACACAAAGTCTATGGAAAAAATTCCGTGCCCTCCCATAAGTGGTCGTAAATAGAATACAACAGAGGTGGTCTTTCGTAGAGATTTCAATGCATTTTTCTAAGTTTCTTTTTATTATTTCGAATGATTATTGTATCCTTCTTGTATCAGTCAAACATCACAATCAACTCCTTTTTAAATCAGTTTCTTAAGCTACTTTTATTTATTTATTTATTTTAAAAGTAAAGAATATGAGAATACCTAACTGTATCTTTTGTCGTTTTGAAAGTAAACAGTACGCATGATGAAACATCATTTTCGCATCAAATGATTTCACTATAAACATGATTGAAGGGATTCTTTTCAAAATCATGACGAGCCATAAGAAAGAAAAATGGAAAAAAATAAGCGAAGTAAAAAGGATAATTTTTTGTTTTAACTACCACATCAGATTTAAAGAAATGTCATAGACAGTTATTATAAATGCGTAGTGTCATTTTTTGTTCTTCTTTGAAGGAGCATTCACTTATAGAATAAAATTCTGTCAATTTCTTAAATGTTTGAGGATGATAAAAAAATTAAAAATGGGATTTTTTAAATTTTTTTCGCAATGAACCCTTTGATTGAGAGTAAGAAAAAGGACTAATAATTATTCAAATATACCCATTTAGCTTCTTTTGAACTGTTTCTTCTTCAGGATTAATAGTGTGTGTCATTGCATTGGGCTGTTGCTGCTGCTGCTTTGTAACAGTGAGTTTTGTTTCAAATGCTTTTTCGCTAGTTGATTCTGGCGTACCTGGTAAGATGTCAAAATCTTTGCGTGTTGACTCTGAAGGAGGACTGTCAAAATATTTAACTGTTGATTCAGATATTGAACTGTCAAAATCTTTACGCGTTGACTCAGAGGAAGGAGAGAGACTGTCAATAACTTTGCTTGCAGACTCCGATTTAGGCTTGGGACTGTCAAAATCTTTACGCGTAGACTCCAATGTTGGACTGTCAAAACTTTTATGCGTTGACTGAGATACTGATTCATCAAATTCTTTACGGATTGAACCAGATTTTGACTTGCCGAAATCTTGACGTGCTGTTTCCAATACAGGAATGGAAGAGGTAGAATCAGGTTTTATAGAACTAATAGTGACATCTCTGGTATTCGCTGTGTAATATTTTGGTTCACAATCTTCTTCGGAGGCCGGTCGAAGCTCAACTTTGAGGGAGGCGGCACCCTCTTGACGCTTATCTTCCACATTCTTCTGCAGATCCAAAACTGAAGTTGATACAAATGTATCCGAGTACTGCTGACTAAATGAATTATACAACCCATCCGATTCATCGTCGGTCATGTACTCTAAGGCATCTTCATACACTGATTCGTCTTCTGAGTCATCGTTTACCGATTTTAGTCTAGTTTCCTGCAATGAAGTATCATATTCTCGTCTCTTATCTGGATTTGTGAGAGTGTCCCTCATGTGTATAATGTCCTTCTGGACATCGGACATCACGTCTCTATTTTTGCTGTCCTTCACAAAGCTTGGGTTCCAATCGTTGATCAGGTTTTGTGCCGCATTGGCAATCTCGTCCGCAGACGCGTCTTCCAGCACTCGGAGGATCTCGTAAAAATTTGGCATATTTATTTTTGTCTCATGCTATACAATCTACTGAAAAAAGGATGTCTGATAATTTATTTATCGAAATTTTGCTTTACTTACTAACCATTGAAACAATGAACATTGCTGTTCTCATGCTATTAAAGAGCAATCACAAAAAACGTTCATTGATTGTTATAAAATTTCATTGTTACGAATGCTTTGTTGCTTAAGTGAGTATATATATAGATACATATCCACCATTGTGTAATTGTGTTCTAATCTTCTAATTTGTTGCTGGGAACAAGTCAGGATGAAAGAGAATCCTCTTCAAGAAGGCTAAGGCTCACACATGTCTGCTTGTCACACCAGTGATAATGATGATTGCTTTCTTATGTTTTTGACATGACTTGCTTAATTAGTGCCTATAATGTAAGTCAATGAGAATAGATTACATGGTGTAAGAGCCAGTTATCTCTTGGGCCATAAGAATAAGGATAAATCACTTATCACTCGCGGGCTCAATGCACTCCTTATGAATCTCTGAAGAAAAAGAAAAAACACCGCAAGATATTTAAGAATTGGGTATAACATAGCCTACGTCACAGGCAAGGGCGCCGGCAGCGGGGTGCAAGGGGGTGCACTTGCACCCCCTGGCTTTTTTTAAACAATTAAAGAGTATAAAAATTTTTTATTAAAAATATTTTTATTCAAAAGCAAATAGTTAAGCAATTATTGATACATAACAATTAAAAATTGTTTAATCAAACAAGAATTGTAATAGTCTTGTTAGCTGTCCAAATCTGTTTATAACATTTTCATAGAATTCTGAGTCATCTTTGATTCTTTTCTTATGCACACTGAACATGCGCAAACTGCTTAATCTCTCGTGAGACATTGTAGTACGGATTCCATGTTTTCATGCGTCGCATTGTACTATAAGTGCATTCAATAGTGCCAGAGCCGAATTATACCTTTCGTAGGCCCTAGGCACAGCCGTTTATGGGCCCTTCCCTCCTTCCCTCTTTTCAAAATATATGCTGAAATTTTCTTCGTATGGAAACGTATTACGCCATTTTAGATGTATTAATTTCAGAAATGACTAAAAGGCGTAAAGCTTACAGTGATTTGTACGATAATTTCGGTTTTCTTGTTCACAAAAATTTGTCAGAATCTGAGATTAAACTAAAAGCGCAAAATTTGGTGAAAATTTACTCATCCGATTTAGAGGAAAACTTTGTAGATGAATTTTTACTATTTTCAAATTTGTATGAACATAAATCTGCACAAGAAATG
>NC_092209.1:2773450-2790681 GCF_043381705.1 Parasteatoda tepidariorum
AAGTTATTGAAACTAAATACAACTAAATAAACAACAACAACTAAAACAAATAACAACAACTACTAATAACAATAACTAAATAAACAACAACTAAATTCCATTCGTTTAGCATTGCGTCATATGTTGTTCCTACCAAATCGAAGTAGTTGTGTTTTTTTCATATTATACCCAATTGCATTTGTGCACGTGGATGAAATGTGAGAGCTACGTCACAGAATAAGTTTTTCTATAGTTATCTAAAAACACGTGTTTATTATGTTTTCATAGTTGCGATTTTAAAATATGTTTCTAAAAAATTAATTAATTTGAAATATTTAATCTAATTAGAATAAAAAATTAAGTTCTCTGCTGAACAACAAATTTAATGGGAATATTTTCTTAATTATGATAAATTTGGCTATCTTGATTTGATCCCGAGCATTATATGATGTCTACTGATTCTGAGTATTCTTACTTTTTAATTTTATAAGCTGAACTTTTAAAAACGTGCTTTGCTTCATCTAATAACGCAAAGTCACTGGGAATTGAAAATAATAATAACAATAAATAGAATTATTTAAGATTTAATAATAGTGTCGGTATATGCCTTTCAGTTTTTGATAAATACCAATTAACTGAATTCTTTATTTTTTTTTAATTGTTTCTCCGTGTAAAAAATTGTTGCGATTTGGATTTTACTTTACTTAAGGTATATGACTCGTTTTGGCTTTTTTTTTTGAAATATTAATATAACAGATAAGAAACTAGTTTATTTGTTTTTATTATATGTAAAAACTGATAAAACTAATAAAACTGCTATCATCATTATTATTTTTTTATATGACCAGTTTTAGGTTAAAAAAAAAAGCATTTTTTTTGCATGTACTTAAAACACTGTAAAAAAATTTCTATCTCCTGAAACAAAAAAAAAATCCTTTGAGGAAAAAAAAAATCCTTTTTATTTGTAAGGCTATCAACTATGTTTTGAACTATTATGTTAAAAGCAAGTGCATACACTACTGGCTAAGGGATCAATGTAGTTAAAAAAGCAAATTTTTAAAAATTTCCACTCTTGTCTCTGCAAACAACTTGCATAAAAAATTAAATTCTTCTTTTTTTTCATAGTCTGAAGTTCAAAACATGTGTGCTATAATCATAATCATAAACACTCATGAAAAATTGTTGACCATTATTTTGAAAACTACATTAGATATGTTTTAGGGTGGAGTAAAATGTGAAAAAAACCTTATTTTGAAATAAACACACTTTAAGTTTTTTTTTATTCATTTATTTTTAATAACGGCAAGACGCCTTAGAAGATGCCACCTTTGTCTTAAAAGCTCATTTATCGTTACCCGGTGGGCCCTTTTAAACCAAACTCACGGAGGCGGTCAACATTACCCACACCACGCTGCCACAGATACCCATTCATAGAGTGGACTATATTCACGCAACAGAGGGCAACACACAAAGAAACATCCATGCCTTGAGCGGGATTTGAACCCACAGTCATTGGATTTGCATTCAAGCACGCTAACCTCTCGGCCACCTTACTGGCGCATTTAAAGACTTAAAATCTGTCCATTGTTATCACCTTGCACAAAAAGTGCTATAACTTTGTAAATAATTAGAGTACAATCGAAAGCAAAGTATTTTTTAATGAAGCTAAGAGTACGGGGATTCTAAATTTATAATAACTCGAACATTTAGCTCAAAATCATGTTTTGGCACTAGTCGGAAACCATAACAATGTAATTACTGCAGGAAGAATTCAGTTTTGAATGTCAAACAAATACTCTCAATAGTCTATAAGAAACGATCGCATGGCTGAAATAGAACAAACTCTGTAAAAGTGAACAATTAATATTTATTGGCTTCTTAATAAAGGACCATAGAAGAGTGTGAATAACTAATGATTATTGTCATAGTTTTGTAAAATTCATTTTTACCGAACACAAAAGCAATACAAAAGTATTTCCGAGAATCCATTAACCACACCCAGAATAAGGTTAAATTGAGACTGACAAGCATCCTCAGGAAACTTCCTATAAAATTTCTAATCGGATATTTGAAAGTTCACTGCTTTGCCTTTCTAATTAAATATTCCGAGAGCAGAAATTCCTGGTACAGATTCCTTAAGTGAAAAAATTTATTTTTTAATAATTGAAAAGGTAAAGAAGGAAGTTTTTGAAGGCTTTTTTTAAAAAAATATTTTTTCTACTGGTTTATAAGTTTTTCGAGGACGCTGTTCAGCTTAGGATAAATCCGATTGGTTCTGCCATTCTAGGTTAACAACCGGTCTTTACTCCGGAAGCGCACCGGAAAGATGAAAGGAGAGAATTAAAACAAAAACCCAATGGGTTTATTGCTTTATTGAAATGACGCACATTTGGCTCAATTTAGGCTTATAAGTCTTTGTCAAATAGAAGAACAGATGAAACCAAATATCCGAGGTTATATTAGAACTCCTCGCTTCGCCCCGCAGGCGATACCGCTCAGCCAGGGAAGCTCCACCCAACGGGACTAAAGTTTTTTGGTGAGCACCAAGAACCCCACGGATAGAAAATTGGCCGAAGCATTGAGTTCACAGACAACCTAACATAAAAATTCATGACTCATTTCTTGATCGGTACTTTATCCCACTAGTGTTACACGATCACTAGAATGAATATTCAATTATAAAAGCGCATAATGGAGTCAGTAAATAAAAAGTATAAGTACGAATCATTTATATATTTCCATGTTTAAACAGGAGGTTAGCATCCCAGACTGTTCCCTTAACAATTGCATGCATTTTGTAAAATATTTTTTTATTGATAAATCAGGAGAAGTTTGATTTTGTTTTCCTTGCAATAAGAAAATAAGCAATGTGAAACTGCGGATCTGAAATAATCTTCTCCGATTATTTTGATTCAATGACACGATGTCTCTCGCTCTCACCACGTGATCTCGATAGTGAAACAAAGATAGACCTCTCTCTGCCACTGATATTGCATCATCAAAGAAAAAATTTGTTTGTTTTAATTGTATGCCATAATTTGTCAACACGATGACAGAATGTAAGCTTAATATCGCCATTACAGGGGATTCGGGTGAGTTTACAATTTTGATGAGCATTATTTAAGTAAAAATAGAAGCAGAAATATTCAGAAATGTTTTGGAATATATTTCCTTAGGCCATTTTATATAGTTTGAGACATTTGGCCAGTGTTTTACGAACCAACGACCTACTTGTTACTTGAGTGTAATCGGGATATAAAGCGTCCTGCATTAAATACTGAATTCATATAGCAAAGAATTATTTTTGGATTTTTAAAAGTAAAACAACAATTTTTATAGTAAAAAAAAATCTTGTGATATTTTCAAAAAGAAAAAAAAAACCAAAAATAAGTAACGTTATGAAAATTCCATAAAATGTAATCAAATTTATAAATACACATCTATTTGAATATATTTATGAAATTAATAATAAACTCGAAGGCGTTGAAATAGTTAGAACAATTTAAGAATTATATGTTTAAAAAAAACAATAAAATATCAGAAAAACCTTCCTAATTGTAAGTTTTATGAATATTATAAATAATTAAAATAATTATAGGTAATTATTTACTAACTATTATTAATAATAGTTATAATAAATATTTATTTACTAACTTCAGAATATTTCTGTTTCTACGTTGCTTAAGTCTCATCTTTGTGTAGTGGTAACTCCTATTTTTTTTTTTTACAAACTTTGATTGATTGATAAAACTTAATTGATTCATTGTACAAATATATTAAGCACGAATCAAGTTTCCGTGAGGCGTCACACCTAAAGTGTGTACTGTAATATATCGATCTATCGAGAAAATAACTAATAATATTTTAAATTATATTCTAACGATGTATTTTAAGTATCGCGTGACTTCGATCTTACTAGCAAAATACTTAACAACGGTAATATAACGATGATTAATGACAGCTTTTCTCCGGTCTTAAATTTATGTCATTTTTTAAAATTTTTTTTTTGTTTCTTTTTTATTTTATTTTTTTGACATTTAAAAGCTTAACAACTCTCGAATTTTTATTCTCTCTTTTCTTTATTCCATCTTATTTCTTGAACTTATTTCAATTCTCTTCGAAGTTTCTAGGATGTTTCCCAGACCGTCGCCAATAGCCCATTGTGCAGCTCTAGTGCGACGTAAATGAACTACAACAACAACAACATCGAAGTTTCTAGCTTTTAAGTCGAATAGTTTTTGCGCAGAAAAACAAAATGTAAATTATAGTTGAACACACAAAACTGCGGCATTGGTCGATCTTCCGTTATAGCGAGGTCTCGCAGTGGACTGATCGTTAAGACACGGTTCCCAGCAGATCACCGAAGTCAAGCATCACTGGCTGCGGTCAGTGTGCGGGTGGGTGACCACTTGGATCAGTCTACGTAGGGACCGAGGATGTGTGGCATGGGTCCTCGTTAAACTGTTCTACCGCAGAGTGCTCGACTTCGTGCTCAGGTCGGCAGGCTACCGCGAAGCGGGGGTGCTATCCCCCGAAATTGTGATGGCATGTTTTCGGATCATCCTCAAGGATGCTTTCCACACCGTCGCCAATAGCTTATTGTGCAGCTCTAGTGCGACGTAAATGAACTACAACAACAATCCATTATAGCGAGAACTTTGTGTTATTTCGCCAATGCGAGAGCAACTCAAGGCTTGAAGATAATCTACTGGTGTGAGATTTTCTAATTTAATGTGATTGATTGTATTTTCGGAATAAAATAAATTATTGTTTACTTGGCTGGAATCCTATTTCATTGTATTTTATGTAAAAGTTTTAGTTAATTTAATTGTATTATTTGAAATGTACAGTGCGTAATAAAAAGCGGGACATTCTGAATAACTTTTGATCTAATAATTGGTCTTTAACTTTCTGGGACTAACCTTGATGATTTAAAGGAGTGACTTCAAACGTGTTAACTAATTCATTAGCGCAGGCGATATTTTTAGTTACTAAATCATAAAGAAACAAAGACTAACTTTCTTTTAATAAACATATTTTTTTAATTTCTGATAAGGATTGTTAATTTTTAAAATATGGGGGCAGCTGCCCATAATATGCTTCCAATATTTGGAATATCTTAATATTCAATGAAATTCGAATATCCCAATATTTTCAAAAAATACATTTTTAAACTTCCATTTCTCAAGAACAATTCAACCGATATATTCCAAATGTTGTATATTTTCATTTAGAAATGCATACTTTAAAATGATATAACAACTTTTATAACTTACAGTTAAATTTTTTCTTTGACTTTTATTAAAAAAGTAATAAATAATTGTTAAAGATTATTTCTTTCGTGAAATTATTTTTGGATAAACGAATTTAATGATAGCGTGCAAATTTTTTAAGACTAGTTTTATAAGTTTTCGAGTTGTAACGAAACACGTACAAAGTAAAATTAACATTAAGAGGTCCAAATTACTGATCTCCTGACTATATTTTCCAGATTTTGATTCCCCCCCTCTTATATTTTGAGGTTCCCCTCAGAACATTAAGATTGATCCACAGTACGTGATTATTCGACCCATAAACCAAATGTTATTCAGGGTGTTCATATTTTTTTAGCACTGTTTACATGGAGATCTTGCAATAACATTTCTTAATATATATTTTAGAACCCCTGTTAAAAATGAAATTAAACCAATATGCAAAGTGAATTAAAATTTAAGTGATAAATAATTAAAAACTCTATCGAATGACTAGTGAGAAGTACCTAATATCAAAACCAGTTTGATTTCCCCCTGCTTAATTATTAATTTCCATACATGCATCACTTTCACTTTTTTTTAGTCTAGTATTCACTCCCGCAGTAGACTGATCTTAAAGACACGGAACAGTAGAACACAGAAGTCAAGTATTACTGGCTGCTGTCCGTAAGCGGGTGGGTGAGCACTTTGATCAGCCTGCCTAGGAATCGAGGGTCATCGTTTAACTGTTCTGCCGTAAAGTGCTCGACTTTGCGAGCAGTTCGTCAGGCTACCAAACCATGGGGGCCATCCCCTCTGCAAAGGATCAAAATTGCGATTGCAGGTCTTCGGATCTTCCTCGGGGATGTTTCCCAGATCGTCGCCAATAGCCCCATTGTGCAGCTCTAGTGCGACGTAAACAAAGTACTTACTTGTCAAGTATTCTAAATATATGTACGAAGAGCAGTGATGACTTCTTTTTGGAGTTTCACTCTGTGCATTTTTAAAATTATATTTTTTGTATTTTTTAGGCACTGGAAAAACTTCTTTAGCAACAAGATTTGTAAAAGACATTTTTAAAGGTGAGAATCGAATTTTTGTTACTGAAAGATAATCAATTTTAAAAGTTCGATGCCCTAAAAGTGGCGATAGAGTTATCAAACTTGAAAAATTTCGAGTTGCGGTATTTTTTAAGTCTGGGATCGGAAAATTCCTAAAAATCATATGCTTTTATATTATGCAATTAAAAAGTATTGCAAACACGCCTGCGATGAAAAAAATACAGGAGGTCTGATTGCTGAACGTTATGTATTTTTTGGTGCTGAAATGGGAAACAATAATGAAAATTTTCCATCACGTCACATTTTTTTGAAAAATTCAATTTTACTGGAATTTTTATGAACATTTACCATAAAAAATTTTCTTTTATGAGTTTCTTCTCTTCTTGCGTGACCAACATTCTACTTTGGTAAAATCTTCAAAAGTACCCCTCTATGACATCTTTCTGTCATCGTCCCTCTCTCTGTCACAATATCCCTCGACCAATAGCGTCATGTAAATTCCTATCTTGGTTTGCTGACCTCTTAGGAACACTATCAAGGGTAATCCGGAGTCATTTTCTTGGAAGTATATTTAACGTCTGCTCTTCTCTCTACATTTCGTGAAACATGGCTTCGAGTTCGAGACGTTGTGAAAATTTCTCAGGTGACTTTTGTTACATTTGCGGCGAACATAGTGTTGTTAAAAATCGCACGAGGAGCATTACCGACTATGTAAGACAACTTTATCTTGCGTATTTTCTATTTTCCCATGAAAATCGGAGATCAGGCCAAATCATGGTCTCTCATAAAGTCTGTGTATAGTATCTAAATCATATGCGCTTATGGCTCCGAGGAAAGAAGACCGCATTACGATTTGGAATTCCTATGACATGAATGGAGCCTAAAAATCACTTTGATGATTGCTATTTTCATTCTTGCCAAGTGTTCTTGGGTATAACTGAAAAAATCAAAGTCTAATATCTTATCTTGATAACATTCCATCAGCCATACGCTATGTTCCTCATGAACCTGATGTGTTTGTGCCTCCAACTGAATTGCCAGTTTTCAGACTCGAAACATTCAGAAGTTCAAGGCTCCAATATCGAATATAAGCCATCTGCAGCCGGTTTCCTCTTCCATTCTCTTAGGTTAAACTTAATGATCTGACTAGAGATCTGGGCGTTTCGAAAGAGGTAGCTGAATACTTGCTAGGCTTCAGACAGAAAGAAAAAAACTTATTGGCGAAAGGAACATCTTTTTATTGATACTGGAATCGAGAAAAAGAATTTATTAAGTACTTTGACGAAGAGGAAAATGTCATCTACGATAAAGATGAGTGGATGCTGCTTATAGATTCATCTAAACGAAGTCTCAAAGCTGTCATTTTCCATCATGGGAGCCAGTATGCATAGATACCAGTTAGACACTCAATATATTTAAAATAATGCTGTGAAAACCTTTCTCTCGTCCTGGACAAATTAGAATATGTTGATCAGAGAAGGTCCATTTGCGGGGATTTGAAAGTTATCTCCTTGCTTCTTTTTCAACAAGGTGGGTTGACAAAGTTCTCATGTTTCATTTGTGAGTGGGACAGCCATGACAAGAATCACCATTGACTGAAAAAAGAACGGCTGAAAAGATTAAATCTTGACCCAGGCTCCAAGAATATTATTCGAAACAGCGTAGTTGATTCCAAAGAGTATTGTTACCCCTCTAAACATAAAATTAGTTGTAATGAAGCAGCTTGACATGGCTGTTCCAAAAGATGACAATTGTTTCAAATACCTGTGCAATAAGTTTCCAGGTTTATCCCAAGCAGAAAGAGGGAATCTTTGTTGGTCCAGACATCCCGCAAATTCATGAAATATGGCTAATATTTCATGAAATATGGCTAATATATGGCAATATTTCTGAGGCTAGCATTGCAAACAACGAAAAAAGAAGCTTGGGTTGTCTTCAAAGATGTTGTCAGTAAATTTCTGGGTAATTACAAGGATCCTAACTGCAAAGCATTTGTAATGAAAAATTACAAATGAAAAATTTTGGATTGTTCCACGAGTGTCAAAATGCATTTCCTTCACTCACATGTGGGCTTTTTCTCCGAAAATGTAGGAGCAGTCAGCGAAGAACAAGGTGAAAGGTTCCATCAAGATATCAGAGATATGGAGCTTAAATATTAAGGAAGTTGTGACGAGAACATGCTCGACGACTACTCTTAGATGTTAACTCGAGATAGGCCTGAGATTAAGCATAAAAGAATATAATCAAAAATAAGTTTTAGAGAAAAATGATCATGTGCTTATATAGAAACATTTTTCTTTTGTTTTGTTTTTTGTTTCAAACTTTCATGTACACATACACAATATTTGCTATTATTGGTCAATCGTTAGTTTTAGAAACTGATGTAAAAAGTTTAAATTCAAGGAACTTATTGTTTTTTTATCTCGACTAGAGGTAATTTGTACGATCTGGCAACAGTATTTTTTCATTCATTTTAACCTACAAAAATTAGCCGGTTACTCAAAAATTAGTTTACCTTCGCAAGATTCAATTTAAATAGATCGAAATGAATAAAGAAGATCAGTTACTAGGTAGTACATGCACATTTGTCTGAGTAAATTCCTTTCCAAATAGGATTTTATTAAAAACATAGATATCGATTTTACAAAAAATCCTGAAGTGATGGTGGGAAATGAAGGTCATTTTAGGAATCAGCACATCAAATAACACATAAATCAACATTAACTTCTCTTGTATTTTTCAAAAACTTCAATTTCGCAGGCTTGTGTTATTTTTCCCCATTAGGAAATAAAGTGTTTTTATTTCAATTATATGGAGAGACAGTTTGGTTTTACCCATATATATGTATATCGGTTAAGGGAGAAAACTTAAAATATTAATCTAAAAGGCGGATGTTAATAATAAAATGTGGGAATTTAGATAAAGAAATAACATAAAAAAGCTTTTTATGCTATATATGCTACCATCAACGACCGAAAACAAGAGAATGTCGATTTTTACCTCTGAATGTCAGCAATCACATAGACGCTTTTGTGAATATCCGAAATATTTGTTATATTCGATTTGATATTCATTTATTCGTTGATATTATTATATTTATTCGATATTTTAAAATCTGCTGAGGATAGATTAGGAGAAACATCAATGTTCAATGTTCGAAGTACCGGTTAAATGCATACCGGGAAGTGGCACTTGACCTTAAAAAATTAAAGTTGTGCATACCGGGCAGTGGCACTTGATCTTAAAAAATTAAATTTGTGCATACCGGGCAGTGGCACTTAATTAGACCTAGTGTATTTCGAACATTTACCAAAGCTACTATGTCATTGTCAACATTCAACGGAGGAGGTCAACAACTACCAATTTCAGTCAAGTCATTCACAGTTTTATATATATATATATATATAGTACTTAATTTTTATATGTGATACTTAATGATGATACATTTTATTTGTTGTAGAAAATGTTGACCGAACTGTGGTCCTGAACTCTTTTCAGAAGAGAGTTATTGTTGGAGGAAGAAAAGTGACGTTAAATATTTGGGATACAGGGGGATTATCTGTCTACAAGGCATATGTTCTGGAGTATGTTGGTATATTCATTTTAATAGGGACATTCTACATATTTCAAAATTATTCCATTTGTGAGCAAAAAGTAAAATCCAGAATTACTTTTGATCAAATAATCATACTCAGACTCAATCTTATTTTTTTGTGGTCAAGACCTTAAACATTCTCCTTAATAAATGCAAACGATATTTTAAGGTACAAAATCAGACACAAAAATGTACTTTTTCTGAATAAATGTACCGTATATTTCACGGTTTCGAATTCCTGTCCTCAAAATATCGCAAATCTGGAAAATAGGATTCCGATAGTTTAGGCGGGAGAGTGGTCGAATATTTGGTCACATGAATGGAAATTTTATTATTTGCGTATTTCGTCTTATCAGGGGACTTTTTAAGCTAATTTTAAAAAAAATTTCACAAAAAGATCAAATTCATTTGTTTAAACATAATTCAAAAAAATATTTTTTTAATAATTATGTATTATAGAGTTTTTTATTTTACTTGTAGTGGAAAAAATTTGGAATTTTAAGGAATACAAATGTTTACCGCACTTAAAGAATCTAGTTTTATATGACAAACTATAAAAAAAAATGTGAGCGAAATCGGTCCAGTTGTTCTGGAGTTATGCGATCATCCCAACTTTTTCACAAGAATGTGGAATATTTATTTATTTCATTATAGTTATATAACCGTCTTTGAACAGTCGACACAAAATTTGAGTTTACGACTACCCATGTTCAACTCCGTAACCTTGTCATTTTGAACCCAATCCAGAAGACAAGAAAACTCCTCGATCAAGTAAGTATAGGGAGGAATTTACTTTCGTGGAGGACTATTTGATGGAACTGACCCACATTTCCGTTACATGGAAAGGAAAACCGCGAAAACCTCCCACGGTTAGCCTGATGGTAAGGGACTCTAACCCAGTGGCCCCCATCCCCCCAAGCTCTTGGGCGCATTTTTGGGCAAATTCTAAATCCCCCCAAACTATTCGCTTTATTTAGTGTAAAAATTCCCCTCAAGCTTTAAGTGGGCGCATAGTGCGCCCACCTTCCCCCTGGTGGGGGCCCCTGCTCTAACCCATTACCCGTCTAGCACTGAGGATATTTTACATTAACAATGCGGTCGGTGAGAGCCGGGTATGGAAATCGTATCGACCAGCTATGGCAGGGATTCGAACCCGGTACTCCTCATCGGAATGCGAACGCTCTATCCCCTTCAAATATATATATATAAATAACAAATAGCAGTCGGCAAGTTTGAAGCGCTTCAAAGATAGGCCCTCATTTTGAGGATTTGCTAGGCGTGAATGAGAAGACAGTGATCGGAAGAAAAGAAACGTAATCACTTTTGTTTCTTCTCATTCGCGGCGGGTAGGTCTTGAAAATGGGTGCCTATTTTTGAAGCGCTTGAAACATGCCGATTGTTATTCGTTATTTATGTATTTTTGAAGCAAATGTAGTTTTTTAATCAGACAATATTTTACAGTTTCAGTTTTTTTGGGATTATTTATTTAGTGTTGAATATAGTACGCGTAAAAGAACCTTGTATGCTTGAGAATTATTTCTGAAAGTACATAGTAAGCCGAAAAAAAAGTAGTTCCCTTTTTCTGCTCCCATGTTTGAGTTTTTCTGTTTTCGCAGTTTCATACTAAACTTAATTATTTTTTTTTTTCATTTTTGTCACACTAGGGAGTTAAGCCCTAGTGTGAAAAAATTCGCTTAGACTCACCAACCCTGAAAATTGCTTCGCCATAATTGCTGTTTCTTGGTATACAACAGTTGAACTAAAAATATGTGTACTAAAAAGAACACTTGTGCCTAAAGACGTCCAAATATTTCCCTTATGATACTCTTAAGATCTATAAGTGAACATAAATTATTTCTTCTAAGTAACCATTTTTTGAAATAACAAATTTGGTGAGTTCACAACTCTCATTTAATATTTCTACTTTCCAAACGAACGGATGTATTTAAAGTACAATTTTTGCATTCACCATTTTGTATATGAAGCTGACAGTTAAGTTCTTATTTAACGAATCTCTTTAACAATAATTTATAATAGTTTATTAATGTAATTTACACCAAAAAATAATAATTTTAAAGCGGTTAATAAGATAAGACACTGATTTAAATAACTTTATATTAAAATGCAACGTAGAATTACATTATTGTAATAATAATAATAATAAAAACAATCCTCCTAAATGTTGCTCAAATTGTTGTTCTTTTATCAGTTACATCAAAAAAGCTGACGGTGTTGCTCTTGTTGTTGATGTCACAGAGAGAAACTCTTTTATCAGCCTGATCACATGGCTGAGAGACGTGAGACGAGTGAATAGAGATTCGCCGATGCTCATTGGTAATAATATTACTACACTTTGCAATTACTCCACTTATTAAGCAAAAGCAAAAAATAAACAAAAATATGCCTTATTTATTAATTTATTTTTTGCCGTCTTAGTCCAGTAAGGCAAGGGCTGAGACTGTTCCTGTTTTCCAGTGGTACCATCTATGTCCAAAAATTTGAATTCTGTCACACCCATACGTCATACCCGCTTATAGGGTGAACCCATTCATACATCTATTCATTCGTCCACAGATCGTAATTTTGACCCGAACCAGAGGACGATCAACCTCCAATTCAGTACCCTCAGTTGCATAATTTGTTATGGTAACATGGAGAACTTTGTGACCGGCATATTTAACGTGCACCAGTCAACAATTACACGGGGAATCTTCAGGCGGCTGGATTTGTAATCCCGTTCTCAGGAACGTGAGTTCAGCACCCTGCCTACCAGGCTAACCCGACCCATTAATTTAATTATTAGAATAATATTAATTTTCTAATTTCTTTTAAACTTGAAACAAACACAAATATCTCCTAAATATTTTAATCCTTTTCAACAACTTAAAGACCCAGTGTCCATTAATGGGCAGCATTTGATGTAACTTTGTCACTTTAAATATGTTAAATGATAAATATATAAATATTTTAGTAGAATATTTTTAAGATAATTTTTTATTTTTTTAATGCCTTCAGAAAACAAGTGTCAAAGTAAAAATCTAACTAAACTTACCCTTGTATGTAGAAGTTTTTAATAAAAATGAAAAATTTTTACGGTTTTAAATATAATTAGAAGTTTTACGGTTCATAAATATAATTAGTTGAGTTTATTTTATTGTATGACTTATATGTGAAAAAATTCTTTATTAAAATGTCTTACAAAATAAGAAAAATATAATAAAAATTAAAATATATCATTTTTTTAAAAAAAAATTAAGTTTTTTATTTCTGAATTATTTTGAAAATAGAAAAACTATATTCGTACAAAATAAAAATAAAGACGTCATGAGAAAATTATGAACCGGCATGTTCGAAAAGTTCGCTGCCAAGCGAGTATATAATTTGAAAGTTGAAGATTTCGGAGTTCGTTCTACTATCTAAATAATTTGCGCAATTAATATAAATATTTCACTCTTTACAATAAGTAATTGTAAATAATAGTTGGTTTTTTTAAACTTTAATTTTATCATACTTATATATTCTGATAAAAATTACCCCCCCTGATCACACCCCCCCCCAAAAAAAACGTATGCAACACATGCTTTAAAAAAAGGAGCTATATTTCTATCACTTATTAGTCCTTTATTATGGATAAGACAAATTATTGACAATAAGACAATAATAATTTTGTCATAACTTCTTCATGATAAGATATGACAAAGTGTTAATTTTCAAAATTTGTTTCCAGTTGGCAATAAAATCGATAAATTGTGCCCAAAGCAAGTTTCAAGTAATGAATTAAGAGATTTCGCCAACAGTGAAGGATTACCAGTAATAGAAATTAGTGCCAAAAGTGGAGACAATGTTGAAAAAGTAATAGTATTTTGTGTTTAAAATATTCACTCCAAAATGGAAGAAAAATAGCACAAAAGTTTAGAGTTATTCACTGTTTTAATAAAAGTTAAATTGCCATTGATGTTGTTTTTATACAATTTGAAATTTTTTATCACTTAAATTTCAGATGTGTTTACTGAATTGTCAGGGTAGTCGACGCCTGGAAAACATGGTATCAATAGTTGTTTGGTTAGATAATAAAATCAAGGATAAAAATTTTTCATTATTATTAATTTTTTTAAAGGACTAAGAGCAATATTACTTTAAAATTAAAGTTTATAAAATAAGTAACAAATTGCAAGTTTTTAATTTTTTATTCTTTCAGTTAAAGAAAACTTTATAACAGCGTGCAAAAATGCGTTGATTAAGGTAAATAGACGAAGAGGTGTGGTGAAATACGCAAAAATGTGAAGATTTAGTGGTCAAAATTTTCCGCTGCTTTCCTGCCTACATTATTGAAACTTACTTTCTATATTGAGTTAAACTTTATATTTTGATGATTCGAAATAAGTTGGAAAAATAAGTTGGTTTATTGAGAGAAAGTAGGTTTTACGAGTCTAGTACTTCTAATCTAATCAAAACTTAACACAAAACTAATCAACTAACGTTTAAAGCATCGAGATATAACTTTCTAAACATGAGTAATCTGATTCTTTAATTACAATATTCGATCACACTTTACCATTATAATATTGATTTAAACAGGAGTAATTATGATAATCCATTTATTAGACCAAATAATTAGGTCTTAAGTTTTATCCTTTTTTTTAATCGTGTCCATGGACAATTAAATAGCCTCGTGTGGCTGCAAAACTGCATCCGCAAGCTCCAATACATCATTACTGTAGAGGATCTCACGAAGTTCTGAAGTCAGTGGCACCATACCCAGTTGTAAAACATATGGGGTAAGGGTTGGACACTCGAGAATGTGATCCGGGGTAAGTTGGATATCGGTGCAGTTCTTGCAGGGAATATAAGTTCTTATTTTGTCGGGAAGAATTAGTTTTTTCCTTTTTAATGCAAAGTGAAACAGGATTGATTATAATAATCTGATTATTAGATCAAAAGACTGTATATCACTTTACCATTCTAATACAAGGTTAATTCTGATAATTTAATTATGTCAAAGAATGAGATATCGCTTTTTACGATTCTAATATTGTTTCAGTCAAGATTATTTTTAATATTACTTTAATCAGATCAAAAGATTAGATATCATTTTATCAATATAATGTTGATTAAATCAAAATAAATTATATAAATACTTTTTCGTTTTCCAGGTATTCCAACGTTTGGCATTCCGTATACTTTGTGGAGAGATCCACGGAAATAATCTCGAAGTAACTTCTGGAAACACAATAAGGGATAGAGACGGCGCATGCGCACAGTTACCGTTAAAGAGCAATATTAGAAATTTGACAACCGAAAAACCTACCCAGAAATCTTTTCCAAGACTAAAGATCCAATCAGTATTACCAGATAAAAAGAAGTTCGGAATGAATTTTCGAATTCCCTTTCTTTTCAAACTCATTATGTATTTATGTATAATATCACTTTTATTATACTATATATATCACTTGCTCACATACAATTTCGGTTCATTTCACGTGGACATTATTCAATTTATTAAACGTATTCAGTCAGTGTGGCATCACGTGTGCGAAGGTTCACAGGCGTGTGATAAAATTCTGTCTTCGCTGAAAACTTTCTCTATGAACCTAATCCTATAGTGAGTATCAAAAACGAGCACTAATATGCTGTTAAACCCCGCTATAATGAACCTCCTGTGGATCCGGAAATAACGATGGTTCACTATATCCAAAATATATAGAAAAATATTTTTAAGCATATTGCAGTAGCAGAACTGGAACAATAGTACATAATTTTGCTAGTTAGTGATAACAACAGTACATAATTTAATTTATAAATTATTAACTGAGTAAATATGTCAGTCTCTCTTCTACATAGTTCCCTTAAAACGAATTCCTTCCTGCAATTAAATTTTTAATTGTTACAACCAATAACAATTGAAATACGTTCGCACTCCCATCTGCTTTTTTTGGAACCACACGCATTATTAATTTCTGAGAAATGACTCATTTCAAACATTTCTTTTATAATGTGTCCCACTTCGTTTTTAATTATAAGTCATAATTATATACTATTGAACTTATCACTTAGACTTAAAATTTTGTAATATTTATTTATATATCTACGAAAAAAAAAAAGAAATTTGAGTCCACTTTAAACTATCTCGGTTTCTTAGTTATTTACCATAAGCGAATGAAATAACAGTTCGAACGTACGCTCACTGTAACAGTTCGCTCACTATGTATCGGGTTCATCATATTGGGGCTAGTTCGTAATTTCATTTGCTCCACTTTCCATAAATATTCTTCCCAAATCATGTGAAATTCGTTTCTCTCTGAAGAATCAATTATAATTTGTGTTAAATGATCAAATGTATTAATGTTTAATCATGATTAACTTACAATTTCGTTGTCATACATAAATAATGTTGATGAATTTGTTTTTAAATTTCAATTAAATAAGATGAAATATTAGTGGTTATATTAAATAGTGTTATTATTCAATTCTTTTTTAAAAATTATGTGTAAATACTAATGCCTGTATTTATTTGCTGTGAAGTAGAAATTTTTATTATTGTATTTTTTTGAAAATAATAACTATCTTATGATTACAATACTTTATTCATTACTCATTCACTTAATTTATTTCTAATACAAACCTTTTTGCAAAGTAAGGGTCCAAATGAAATTTAAAGGAGATTTGCTGAATAATAATTTTAAAATATTATAATGAATTTCTTATAGAAGAAAATAGGTTTAATCTGATATTTGTGTGATAAATGTATAACTTATGCGGAATAAGACAAAAACCAAACTTTCACTGAGTACTTTCAAACTATATATCACATTTCCTTGAGTTAAAAAAATGCTGCAAAGCAAATAAACACTTTTATGCATCAGATATATTTTATTAGGAAAAAGAAAAACACAATCGCAATTATAATCATATAATTTCAGAATCTCAAAATGGCTTGATTCTTTTTTTCTCATTTAATAAATTGATGACCATCAATAAATAAATAAATGAAAGTGAAATACTGTTAATGATGAAATGAATTGTTTGTCACACAAAGCACGATTGATCGGAAAAGCTGATTTCTATAATCAGCAGCATCCGCCAGATTTCTTTTGCTGATTTAGACTTATTCTGAACTCATCGGTTGAACTGTATATTTGGTGGTTGTCCATAAGAGCCTCCGTTAATGTTTCAAAGGCCTGGAATGTTAAGATACATATTTCGATGAGTAGGGGGCTTTTAAATATTATATATATATATATATATATATAATACTGATAAAAATACGCTTAAAAAACATTTGTTCATGCATTAGAAAATAAGAAAAAGCATTTGTCATTAGACTTTGTAACGTGACGTAAAAAAAATCTATTATCAACTGTTATC
>NC_092209.1:2791593-2793701 GCF_043381705.1 Parasteatoda tepidariorum
ACCCCCTTTTTTTCATATGTCTATAATTTTTCTTTGTTTTATTCTTCATTTTGAACTTATCTAATGAGTGCTGTTTACTTGCAGCTTAAGCGCAATAAATGATACTTATTGTTTTTCTTAACTTTCTTAGTGTTTTCTTGTATTTATTTATTTATTATATATATATAATATGGGAATATGGGAAGTGAGTGAAATGATAACACCTAACCAGTCACAGAAGACTTGAGGTTAGTGACGCACAAAGCAGCCAAACAAAATTGAGACCACATGAGGATCATTTCCATATTATTTTAGTTGTCATTAGCATAAAACAAATAACAGTCGTAAAGGTATTGTTTTTCTATAAAAATTTTTGTATCCGCAATTTAAAGTTAATTTCCTGTAATGCTATTATTACGCTTTTAATTCAATTTTCGAGTTTAAAACTAAGAGAATTGTTATTTTTTTATTTTATTATTATTATAATGTAATTCTGCGCTACATTTAAAGATAAAGTTAGGTAGAAAGGTAGTCAAATCTTATAAACCGTTTTACAATTATTATTTTTGCGCACATAACATTAATATACTGCAATAAATTAAAATTAAAGAGATCTGTTAAATGATTACTTAGAAAAATTGCTTCTGCTTACCAGTAGATCTAAATATTTATAATACTAATAGATAATAATATTTGGATGCGGGAAGTAGAGGCACAAGCGTGAACAAAGAGAATTTCTTTTAGTGCATATATGTATATGTTACCGGTAAAGTATGAAACGCCGGCATTGTATACAATGACTAGGCATTGTATAGAATGCCTGACGTTTTTAGGCAAAGTATGAAATGTGAGAAGGATTACATACTTTGCCTAGGCATTGTATAAAGGGCCTAGGCATTCTATACAATGCCGGATGCTATTTAGGCAAAGTATGAAATAAACGTCCTGATGAGGTTATTATGTAAATGATGTGCATGTTACTGTGAATGACCGAAATCGGTGGTTGTTGACTTTCGCCGGTGAATGTTGACAATCACATAGTCGCTTTGGTGAGTGTTCGAAATATTTATTACATCCGATTTGATATTTATTTTTTTCTTGGATATAATTATATTTATTCTATATTTTAATACTTACTGACGATAGATTAGAAGAAATATCAGTGTGTAGAGTATCGGGCAAATGTATACCGGGCAGTGAACCGTGACCTTAAGAAAACATCAGTGTAGGATATACCGGGCAAATGTATACCGGGCAATGGCACTTAACTAGACCTAGTATATATTTCGGACATTTACAAAAGGTCCAGTCATGCTAGTTCTAGTTAAGTGGCATTGCTCGATATACATTTGCCCGGTATACCCTACACTGATGTTTCTTCTAATCTATCGTCAGTAAGTATTAAAATATCGAATAAATGTAAAACTACCGATTTCGGTCATTCACAGAAACAGGTATTTCTCAAAAATAAAAATGTTATTCTGAAAAAATACTGAGAGTGCCATTGAAAAACATTTATTCAAAATGTGGAAAGAAAATTAAAAAGTTATGTAAAACAAAATTTAAGCCTTTCTTATTAAGGGAAACAAAATTTTCATACAAAAAATATGAAATTAACCTATTTGTTGCAACATGGCAGGCTTGAATGACATTTTAATTACATTTCATTAAATTTTTCCATGCAAATTTCATTAAATTCCTCCATTCCCATGTAGCACAGTAAAAATTTTTTTGTTGTTATAAGTCCAAAGTCACCAGCCACGCGTTGTAAGTCACGCGTTAAAAGTCACGAGCCTTGCCAAGTGATATTTGAAACGAATGGAAGACGTATTTTATACTTTGCCGGTTTCTCATTTGGCAATCTATGGAATGCCTAAGAAATGTGTGAAATGTAAATCATTTCATACTTTGCCGGCTAATTTTAGGCATTCTATACAATGCCTAGTCATTCTATACAATGCCGGATTTCATACTTTGCCGGTAACATATATATGTGCATGTATTATGTTCTGCCAAGAAACGACAATAATTGCGAGGCAATTATTGGGGTTGGTGAGCGGTAGCAAACAGGGAGCTTAGCACCCTAGTATATATATATATATATATATATGTTACCGGTAAAGTATGAA
>NC_092209.1:2793823-2814161 GCF_043381705.1 Parasteatoda tepidariorum
CCTAATTGTTCTTTTTCAGCAGCGCCATATATATAGAGAGAGAGAGAGAGAGAGAGAGAGAAAGAGAGAGAGAGAGAGACCATTCCGTTCCTACATTCTCACAGGCTAGTTAGAGTGTGACAGTAAAATACTTCTAAATGTTATGTATTTTTTTAGTAAAAAATAAATCATTTGATGCAGTTTAGTTTGTCATTATTGATTTTGTTTCAAAGTTTTTGATTTTTTGTCTATTAGTCTATTATTATTTATTCCATGACTACGAAGAAACGAACTGGTTATCAGGGAGAGATGCATTATAATAAAGACGATTCTGCGATTTCTACTTTTCTTAACGCTAGTATATATTTTTTAACAAAATGATCTTTTCATCCTAAATCAAGCCGATACATCACTTCTGTATATTATCCAACATTTTTAAATATGCATAAATTTTTGAATATAACTGATACGATATTTCTCGCTTATCCGTTTAATTTCAAAACTATTTTACTTTTACACGTTGACTGCCGCACGCGTTTGCAGTGATATCTCCTTCAGGCCTCGGCTAAGTACTCCCACCGATATTTTAATAATGCGAGTCTCTGGTGGTCACAAGAATAATATCTCGCTCAGTTTGCATCCACTGTATCATATCTGTTTATTTGTGTCCGCTTCTGCTTCTCGCCACTTTACACCATTAGTTAGAATCTTTGCAGAGTAAAGAGGAGTATTTACCCTAATTCGTTGAAATTTTTTAAAGAAAAATGGAAAACTTATTTCTTAGTAAGTCAAATTGCAGTGAACAAGAAAACTTTTACGAGGCACACAATATTTTTCTTAATAAACCCATTTTTGTATTACGTTTATAACAATTCAATAGTTTGTTACTTCTTGTAAAATATCTTTTCAAATACATACGAATATCCTTCGCACGTTGTCAAATAAGCGTCACTCCAATACGGGTGACGCTGCCCGATCAGATACTCTGCTGTCACCTGAATATGGGTGACGCTTCCTGATCAGAAACTTTGCTGTTACCAGAATATGGTTGACGTGGCAGTCAACGCGTTAATAATGTAATGTAGAGTTTGTATATTGAAAATGTGTTACCGTGGCGACATTCCCTCCAGTTTTGGCGCTGATGAGGAAATGATTATTGGCGTAACCCAACTCGTAGATGAATGGCTGTATTTCTTCTTCTGTCAGCTTATCACTGGATTTTGAATCCCATTTATTGCCCACTTGGAGAGAAAAAGAATGATTATTTACAAACAATTACAAATTAACTGATACAGAATACAATAAATAAAAATGGTCGCGTAATGGAATGCTTCACTTTTCAAACTATAAACTTTTTTTATTTATTTAATACCAGATCTATATAAACCATCGCTATCGTTTTAGAAAGAGCTTGGGATGCCACCGGAGACTATTTTTGTAAAAAGTAGTAGAGACTCAATTTACTTTTATTTATTTGTTATCTTTTAAAATATTCAATTGTATGTACCACTATGACTTACATTTCATAGTATTCATATACAAAAATTTTTTGCAATTACTTTCAGTAGTATAAATTAACACTAAAATGATGTACGAAGTTGTCGATTTTGATTTCTTTTAATAAGCATTTGAATTTTATGAGTGTGCACTTTTTGTATTTTTAGTCACCCGTGGCAATCTCGAAAGGTTAATTGATAAAGTCTCTTTTATTTCCTCTAAGAAATTAAGTACATCGAAAATACGTAAATAACATCAATGTTCTCTCGGGGGAGCCTGTAACCCCTAGAGAGCGCGTCCCCAGGTGGCGGATCGGGGAATGCCTCCATCGGCTAATACCTTTGGGTGGTAGGAGGGAAATAAAATACCTCCCGCGGACCAACAGGCAGAAGTCCAACCTCTTCGTAGGCTCTGGCAACCCCCCTCCTCATGATGTTTTCAAATGTGTGTGCGAATAATCCCCTTCTGTTTGACAGGGCCATCAGAGAAAAAATTCACCTTAAACCCGAAGACTGTCTTATCAGAAACGAAACTCCCGCTATTGGAGTTGTTCCAGAGAATACGACAATCTGTCTAGAACTCATCGAGCCCTGCTCGAAAAAAGACCACGCGAATAAACTCAAGGAAATTGGGATGAAAACTATCGACTCTCTATCTGGCCTCAATCATGTCAGGGCTTTTACTGATGGATCTTCTGACTCCACCTTCACCAACGGAGGTGCGGGAGTGGTACTGCTCCTTCCTGATGATCAAAGACGAGAATTCGCAACTGGTGCTGGAAAAATCGCATCTAATTTTACAGCAGAATTGATAGCCATTTCTACGGCTATCGAAACGTACATCAATCTTGAACCTTCGGAGCAGCTTAGTGGTATCACCATCTTCAGCGACTGCAGGTCTGCCTTACAGGCCCTCAGCAAAGGTACCTCAAGCCTTGTCCTGAATATCATAGAACAACTTGGACAACTTCAGCGCCTCCGGAAAAATTGCTTCTTGCAGTGGATTCCCGCCCATGTGAACCTAGAGTTTAATGAAATAGCTGATTCCTTGGCTAAAAATGCCAGAGATCTAAATCAAAACTCAATCCCAACCACGTTGGCAGATGCAAATGCTTATGCAAAATCAAGACTATTCACCCCTTTAAAAATCAAAGCCCACGATCAAATAACTAATCTTGACATCGATAGGAAGACAGCCACTACTCTCATCAGACTAAGAACAAAACATCATAAAAACATGAAAATTTCTACAGATAAGACTAGAAAATATCAAAACTGTGGCAACTGTCTTAATGTGGAACTGACACCATATCATGTTTTTAACTGCCCTGCAGTCGCTGCAGGCCTTCACCTCTTAAACTACCCCACAGAAGAGGATTTGTATTCTTTTAATGCCATAGAAATAACAAAAACTATTCAAGCACACCATGAAATATGATTCTATAGAGGATACGACACCAACCAACCAACATCAATGTTTCCTCTCCGTGTAACGCAAATAGGGGTTAGTTCAGTCAAAACGTCCTCCACGAAGGCAAATTTCTCTCAATACTAGATCGAAGAGTTCCCTTGTCCTCTGGATTCAGTTCAAAATTACAAGGCTGCGGAGTTGAACATTAGTAGTCGTAAACCCGAAAAATTTAGTCTGCTGTTTAGCGACAGTTATAAAAATTTACGAAAAGGAAAGCGTTTAGAGAAGGTAGGTAGATACTTTATCTATGTCGCACTAGAGCTGCATAATGGGCTATTGACGACAGTCTGGGAAACATCCCTGAGGATGATCCGAAGACATGCCAAAGACATGCGATCGCTCTGCAGAGGGGAAGGCTCCCCTGCTTTGGTAGCTTGATGATCTGTGTGCAAAGTCGAGCACTTTATGGCAAAGCAGTTTAATGAGGGCCAATACCGCTCATCCTCGATCCCTACGCAGGCTGATCAAAGCATTCACCCTCCCGCTTACTGATCGCAGCCTGACCCTACTTACTGACTGATGCTTGATTTCGGTGTTCTACTGGGAACCGTGTCTTTACGATCAGTCCACTGCAGAAACGGAGAAAAGTAGGTGAGATTTATAGTATCATTTATGACAACATAAAAAAAACTTTGCCAAAAAATATCTTGAGTATTAATTTTTTCGAAGAAACATTTTTGTTGTTGTTGTTGTGTTAATTACTTGAATAATAGCGTGAGGAATAAGAGTTAAAATTAGTTTATCTAATAATGCTGTAAAAAAATAATTACTTGTACGATATATCAGCTTACCAATGACAATGGGTAAATGTCCGCAAATATGCTTCAATTCTTGAGTCCATTTCGGGAGGGCGTAGAGTGTATGCTTCTGCGTCACATCATACACAATAATCGCTCCGTGCGCCCCGTGGTAAAACCTGTACGGACATGTACGTGTATTAAAATTCAGAATCTAGAGATATAAATAAAAGGTAATGTGATGCACTCACGATTTAGTGATAGATTTAAACTTCTCTTGGCCAGCCGTGTCCCAGATCATTAATTTGGTAAGTTGTCCCCTGAATTCGCGATATACTGGTCTGTAGTCCACACCGATAGTAGGAGGAACATTCTCTGCAATCAGAAAAAATGGCTGTTCTTGCACTATTGTAATAATGATATGAAATGCAAACAAAAGACAACATAGATCAAACCTTAATATCACAAGCTTCGATAGAAAAGACGCATTTCATGTTCTAATAACAAAACAACCTATACATGATGATGTAAAAACTTCATTTACTTTAAATAAATATGAAGATGGTAAGAAATGTCGAAAGGTTTCGAGCGCTGAAAAATGGGAGCATCTTGTAAAGACTCGTCAGTCGTGAATGAGTAAATTAAATTGATTTGAAACAGAAAACGTAAAGTTACCAAAGAAATTCGTAAAATAAAGGTGAAAAACAAAACTGAAAAGAAAAAGAAAGAAAAACGCAGTGGTCGAGAGAGGCTAATCTGGTCGGTGCGCATTTCGAAGCGGTATGGAGAGGAATGGATAAAAAATCGTGAATTAGAGAATTTTATTGTTTCATTCATATGTCCTCATTCCTTGTTGACAACATGAGTTCTTCGATTCCTTCTCACAGAGCTTGGGCATTATGACCTGATTTGTCTCTCTTTGTCACTGCGGTTTTTCCAATTTTGTTCCTTCGTCTTTATTTTATAAATTTCTATGACAACTTTACCTTTTCTCTTTGAAATAACTTTTAATTTCCTCATCCTCGTCTGGCGAGTTTTTGAATGGTCACCTACTTTTTTAACACTCATGGCGACTTTTCTTACCATCTTCTTATTTTTTGAAACTAATGAAGTTTTTATGTCATTCATTATATTTTTGTTTTGTGATGATTCGTTTAATAAAATAACCGTTTTTATCGAATACGTTTCTCACACGTTCTCGATGACGAATTTTTGGAAAATTTTCATATGATTTCTCTGCACTTCAATTTCCTGAAAAGTGAATAAAGTTAATAAACTGTTAGATACCAAATTTCCAAACTTTTCTTTGCTTTGAAGTTAAAAACATGAGTCAATAAACAATCATCAAATTTTTATTCTGAGTTTGCTCAAAGTAAATAAGAAAAAATATTGCTCACGTTTAAAATGTATTATTATCTGACTATGATACCAAAAATCTTACTGTGCTGAGTTTAAAAACAGATGAATCATAAAAAATTAATTTATGTAAAGATAATACTAAGCTCAGGCCAAGTAAAAAAAAAGTGTTAATTATTAAAATGTATTCTCAGGTACTTAGAATGTTTTAAGGTTTACAATCCGAGTTTTCAAAGATTCGTCATGGAAATAATATGCAGTTTCTATGAAACTGCTTAAAAAATATTTTTATGAAAAGCTCATCAATTTTTTTTCCAAGTAAGGTTTTGTTACCTTCTGTTTCGAATGAATAATACACGTTATCAGAAAATACACACGTCATTTTTTTCCAAGTATTTTGTGATGATTATCTAATTGAAAAATCCTTAAGAGTTTAAAAAAAAAACTTGTTGGAAGCAATTGTTTATTGGAATTGATTTTTTCTGGCTCGAAGATTGCATATATTTTATTTTTGCCTTGATAAAGAATATTTTACAATGTCGTGTCTGAGAATGATTTTCGATTCAAAGCATTTTGACCCAAACTTTTCTGTCAAATATAAAGACCGACTACATTAAATATATTTCATAGTCCAATATCATAAGGATTGCTTTTATGTTTTTTTCCTTAATACATGTTTTCTTTAATTTAACTTTAGTTTTTATCGAGCACAGAAAAATTTTTATCACACATAAAAGAAATATTTGATAGAGAAAGCTCATTCTTCTACGAATTCTATATTGCTAACATTCTTTGCAAAAGTTTTTGAATCAATAATTTAAACTCTTTTTTTTAAAAACAGGAGAAAAAAAAACTTTCACAAACCTGAAAACCTATCGTCAGCATACCTTTGAAGGAGACAACTTTTTCCAACCACTAAAAAATGGACAAAATTATTTTTCATATAATTTAAGTTCAAATAAAATTGACAAAAGCAAAGTTTTTTTTGTACTTTTAATGGCATATTATAAAGACAAGTGTAGAAATAAAGGAAAAACAGAAAAGCAAAAACAAAATAACAATGAACCAATGTAATAATAAAATAATAATGGAAAATGAAATATAGTCAGTCTACAGTATAGTTCGTAGAATCTAATTAGAGTCCTAGTATTTTTCCCTAAGAGCGGGAAAATAAAGCAAGTGAAGCATCTCCTCTATCATTGGGTACTTTCACTTTACTTATGTCCACTCATGTGACCTATGACGTCAGCATCGGCTGATCGTTTATCAGCAAGATGGCGTGTTAAAGTTAAGCTAAGTTTTTCCACATAAGTTAGAATGAACGTGAAGTTGATTAAATACAGCGCTGTATCGTACAACAAATTTGCTGAAGTATAATCCTTTCTCGTCTACGTCTTTTACTTGACTTGGATTTATTATTTGTTTTTGTATTCTATTGTAACCTTAATTTTGTTTTGTGTACCTGGCAATTTCGATTCGTAATTAGTTTGTTTCTACATGGTTTCGTGTCTATCTTTGTGTAAATGTATAGTGAAAGAATTGAAATCTTAGTGAGAGAATTTTTGTGACAGAATATAAAATGCGTTTATGAAGAGAATTGATGCTGAACGGGCTTGGCTTACTCGAAATAGAATAGAAAGAAGAGTTGCTAACATAAACAAATGCCACTTTTCAACAACCCATCAGGATCGAGATACCCATACTACGTCACTTGTAGGTATCCCAATAGCAACAATGCAACTTGGAACACTGTTTATCGAAGGCAAATGTTTTAATAGAAGAAAGCATCTAGAAGAATATCTTAAAGGAGTCTCAAATTTATTTAAAAAAAAATCTAAATCAATAATACCTATTATTAAGATAATTATTAAATAAATTTTTTTATTAATGTAAGTGAATTTTTATCTCAAACTAATTTAATTCTTTTGAACCTCGAAACGCATAGAGAATTTTCTTTAGATAAAAAAACAACAACAACAATTTTTTCTCTTTTGTTTGAGGCAAAAAATTTTAAAATTAATGAAACTGTTAAAATTAATGTAATAAAATGTTTGAAAACATTTGTGAATTTCTGTTCAGTTGTTTTTCAAAATCTTTTTTAATTCAAGCCCTTAATCCATTCCTTCCCATTTTTGTCATCCACATATTATCAGTGATATTATGAACACTGCTTGATTTATAAGGTAGGTAGGTAAGTAGGGGAGAGTGGGGTCAATTGTAACAGGGTACGATTGTAACAGAACAAAAATTTCGAGTGTCGGGTTCTGGATTTGGTTCCTAGGTGGCACACAAGGTGTATTTAATTAATCTACATGTACAGCCCTGCTGGCAACCATTTTTATGTACTTTTGAAAGAGTTACATCACAAAAGATATTTTCACGCTACGTAAGTACTTTTTATGGTATTAGAATATTATATTGCAACAAAGTAATTTTGTTTAAACAAATAAAAATTATAAACCGAATATGTAAGTGGACACCTTAATTAACATTTCAAAAAAAAAAAAGATTAGTTTTGTTAATTAACTAGCATTGTTTTTAACGAATGAAGCTGAAATGGCGTCTTGAGGACGATTGTAACAATAAGTAAAGGGACAATTGTAACAGCTGAAAATAAAATTCATAACTTCAATTGCAATTGTTTAACCCCTTAGGTCCCATTTCTTATGCTTACAAACCATTACTTAACTCTTTAAGAGCCACCAATAGTTTCCTGTATCATTTATATCGGGGGCGAAGTTGAACACTTCACGATAGAACGAGGGCCGATACCGCGCTCTCTCGGTCCCTATGCAGGCTGCTTGTCACGCTTACTGACTACAGTAAGTGATTTCGAAGTTCTACTGGGGTCTTTACGATCGGTACACTTGATCCTACATAATATTTTATGTGGGGTAATTAGGATGATGTTATGATTTTGTATATAAATTGCGAATCGGAAAATAATTTGTTGACTGATGTATGGTGTATTGGTATTCTTGGACATGAGGAATGAAATTATAGCCCTAGGCATAAGATCGTTATGAATTATATTGACACTGTTTGTGGGTAAACAAAAAATGTATTTTATATAAACAGACAGAAACTGGTAATAAACAGAAAATGTGATTTATTTCCGGGATTGAAATAAGGGATATTTTAAAAGCGATGCTCTTCAGGTATGAAGCATAGAATCAATGAAAGAATGGAAGGCTTTTTCTTTTATTGCTTTCCGGCTGCTGCATTATATTAGGGGGTGATATGGTTTTAGAGGCCCTTTCACCAAGATTAATCTAAATATGTTCGATTGGGCTCATATCCAGGCAACATGCTGACTAATCTAATCCAAGAATTTCTTTATTGTAAAGGTGAAACATATTCGAACATTTCAATTCTATTTTACAGGAGATCAACTCCTTGTTACTTTTTATTTCTAGAAATATGTCAGCCTCATAAAACTTAAAAAGTCTTTAAGGATAATTAATAAAATCAAAGAAACAGTAATGAAAGAAATGGTAGTCACTTACTTGCATCTCCAAGAATCAAAATCTTGAAAACTACTTTCGGGTTATTAGCTGTCATATTTAATTACATTATCACCAAAACCGATTCATTTAAAAAGAAATAATTATTAAAATTAGAACTCCAATATTCTCACAAAAGTTATTTGCACTGAATGTAGAATTTACCTGATTTTGTAATCAGAAACCACATCACTAAAAACTATTTTTGAGTATAGAGAATAAAAGAAAAATGAACTGATTGATTAAGAACAAAGGGTTCCTCGTTTGATCAGATTTATCAATTTTAGATAACGGAGATAATCTCTGACATTTCAACCATGTAACTTCTGTATGTCGGAAGAAATATTACATGTTCGGAAAGATAAACTGATTCGACGTTTTACACTTTTCTGTTATTTCTGAATCAACGATAAAAATATAGTTGATTAGTGATCGTCGTTGAATTATATAATATTGAAGATGACTAACAGTGGACATGTGTTTTTTTCGGCGGTGAATGTGAGTCATCTTGATAAATGTTTATTACTTAAAAATATTTTATGATGGCAATGTTATGAGAGATAAAATAGTTTATCTATGCTAATAAAAATTCAACAATGCTTGTTTTTAATAAAATTCCTCGTTGTGCCATAAGCAGACGTATTAGTTATAAATATTATTTGAAAGATTAGGATAAATAAAATAACATTTTTTAAAAGTAGTTCAATAGCATTTATTGAAAAAATTTATCCAACTTAGGCATTGAGATTGAATTTTTTGGCTTGTCTTGTTTTAGATGGCGGTCTTCGAGGTTACTTACAAGTGATAAGAAAAACTGTAACTGAGTTGATGATCAAAGAAAGATAACATTTCCTTTAGTCAATAAATCTTTTATTATCTGAAATACAAACTTCCCTTTAACCGACTTATTTAGTTATTATTAAAATAAATAGTATAACAGTATTATGCAAACTGCAAGTATTTTGGGAAACTAAAATCGGCCACTTCTTCTTGGTGTTTACCTAGTAATGTGGTATACAAATAGAAGATAAGTAGGAGAAGAATAGAGAAACCTTCGAGAAGATGAATAGAGAAACCAGTGGTCGGAAGTAGTGAGCTTCTAGAAGAAAAACTACTCTGCTTGCTACTTTTTTTTTCTGTAGTTTGTAGTGAGTTACTTTTTAAAAGAAGTAGTGTAGTTTGTAGTGCGCATGCAAAAAACAGTAGTTTGAAGAGATTTCTGGCTACTACTTTTAACGTTTAGTAAAGAGACTAAGTTCAAACTCAAAATATTTTTCGAATTAGATATTTATGGTTACCATAGGCTTATGGTGTTTTGCCATATAAATGCCACTCAAATCTTTATGGTCACCATAGACCTATGGTATCCTGCCATACAAATTTCTTTGGTTGCCATAGGCCTGTGGTGCCATGCCATATAAATGCCATACAGATCTCTATGGTTACCATAGGCCTATGGTATCTTGTCATACATATTTCTATGGTTGCCATAGACTTATGGTGTTGCGTCATATAAATTCCATACAGATTTGTATGGTTACCGTAGGCGTATGGTATCTTGCCATACGAATTTCAATGGCAACCATAGGTCGCCCTAGATTACTATAGGTTTCTCTGTGGCAAATTTTCCTAGGAGAGGTGCAAATCCATTGCATATCCGTTAACGCACGCGATGAGATTGCCTCTTTGGCAAAGCGATAAGATCTATATCTGATACTCCAGCAAAAAAATTTTTTTTCATTTTGGTTGGCAGCAGTTTCTTTTTCTCCATATTCTTATATTGTTTCGTTCATTTTTTTCATTTGGAAATCGAACCATTAAGATTAAGTAACGCGAAGATCCGTTCGTTACACATAAAGTTATTCAGGATGGTCTGTTTTTAATTTTGCACTTTATATCTTGGAGGATATAAAAAAAGCATTTATCTCTTAAATATCAACTATTTGATAATTTCCAATCATTTCTTAAATTGAATATTTACTGTCGAGAAGAGAACAGAGTTTAAAGGTTAAAAAAGAACAAATTCTTAAAAAAAGTGCTTTGGAATAACAAACTGTATCATGTAAGCGTGAATTGACATTTCTTTCTCATATTTGACTAAGTCAATTTTTCAATCAAAACCATTTTGAATATCGGTGTAAAGTATGCTCTTCGGTAAAGTATGTCTAGTAAAAGTAGTGAAGTAGTAACTATTTTTCGAAAGTAGTTTGCTGCCGCTACATTTAAATAAAAGGTTGTTTTAGTTTACTACAATTGTATTAAAGTAGTTGTAGTGATAGTTAACTACGAAGAAAATGTAGTTTTTTTCGAACACTGGGAGAAACAAATTAATTTCGAAGCCTAACTAGTTTGCATCGCCAAATATGAGACCCCCGTTTCAAACGGATTTATTTATTTAAGCAAAATATCGATAAATAGTGGCCTGAAGTGAAATAATTTTCATTTATAATCATAGAAAACACCTGAATCGGCACATAATTAAATATTCGTTTCTCTCTTAAATATTAGTTTGACACTTCTGACTATTTTGACACTTGTATAAAATTACTCTTGCGTATTTTTTTTCCTGTATTTTTGACAAGGAATCTTAAGACATACATTGAAATAAATATTTAAGCTTTAAAAGTAAAATAAATATTATTAAAAATGCCTCTATAATGGCTATTGGTATTCCCGTTTGAGGCAATGGATTCTCTGTACAAACTATTTTGCTTTCAAAATAAATTTAGTTGGTTCTAAGCTACGTTTCATTAAGAACAATTCCCGATTTTTTTTTTTATTCGGAAGATTACTGGTTTACCGCAAGGGGTGGAGTCCTACTTAGGCCTACATAGAACTCAAAGTAACTTTTAATTCTTTTGCTAAAAACAAAGCCGAAAATAATTTCTAATTTCTATCAAGAAGTAAAATACAACGAATAAAAACAGAACTTTTTAATATCTTTTGAACTAAGGATCAAATTTTTACATTTTTAGATAATTGTTAGTAATCATTTGAGTGACCTACACTCAACATTTGCGAAGACTTTATCTTAAAGTACGAAATCAGACACAAAAATGTACTTTCTGTGTACAAAAATACCATTTTTTGACGAATCTGGATTTTTTTTTGTATCTCAAATTATGGGAGTTTATCGCATATTATTGAAAATGGGGTTTATATAGTTTAGGTAGGAGAGCTGTGGAAAGTTTGATCTCCCCTTCATGTTAATATACCTTTTGGAATATTTAGCCATATTTTTATAACTATTTAAGATAAGCAAATAATTTTTCACTCGATTATGAAAATCGTTTATAGAAAGTTTTTTTTCTTTCTATGATGTGCACAAATGTTTAATACGGAGATATCGCACTTTTATGTTAGCTTCCGCACTCTCCCGTACGTAAGATTAAAGCAACTGCGCATGCTCGCGTTTGTTTTTTAGATGTTACGTATCTTAACGTTATGTTGCCGTGATTTACGCTACCTAGACAGAACTGCAAGCGCTCTGTTTATAGTTGTTAAATGTTACTTTCTACTCAAGCCTAAAAACATGAACATGAAATGCGAATGTGAAAAAAAAAAGTATTGGTGAAATTTATAAATAAATAATTGTGTGATCTTACAACCTTTGGTTCATTCAATGAAAAAAATAATTTTATTGGTTTTTGCTTAGCATTATGGTTGTCTAATTGCACTTGTTCCATAAGAAACTCTATATATTTTCGCTATTTTAAAATCATAAATTACATTTATATTTTAACTTTGTAATTTAGTTAGAAAAAGTGAAATGATCAATAGAAGTTCTATAAATATTTTTTAAATACTAATACTATTAATAATAATAATATGTTGCATTCTTTATCACTGAATTCACCAGAATCTATAATCTACCCAAGTTTTCTTCTCACAGAATCGAAGTTTTACGTAGAGCAAAACATCTTGAATCGTATGCCACGGCTTTAAAGAAATAGTCCGCATCCATTGTAAATGTTTGTTCGGATTTTATGGTCAAAGTTAAAATAATATTCCACTACGTTCGAGTTCTTAACTTACGGATTTTTGCAAAATCTCTTATTTTTCACCTACGCAAATTTGATATTTTTTCATCGCAATGTTTGATAATTTTTCGCATTTCACCAGAACTGGCGCATGCTCACTAGAAGAGCGCATGCGCAATTGCTTGAAATCTTACGTACCGCAACATACGGAGATTAACGTACATTTTCGAAACTTTCCTAATGATGCATATTTAAACTCAGCTATCCAAAATTTGAAGGGTAATAGCAAAACAGTTAGTAAAAAATAAAAATCTGAGAAAATAACTTAATAACGTAATACAACGTAAAGAAAGTGAACTTAGCATTAAGGACACTGCTCTTCTGCCACTATGGCACTATGTTTCTATTGCCACTATGCTTTCCAGATTTGTTAATATTTTTCTCAAAGGCAAACTTTTACAGTGTGTTACCGATATTACAGCTCTAAATGTACAGTGTTTAAGTCGTTGAAAAATCCTTAAAAATTCCTTCAATCCTTGTGAAGTCACTTTATAAAATCTTTTTTATAATTCGATGAAATGAGGTGGGGCTGAAACCGAATCAGTATCAAAATCTGTCATGTATTGAGTGATGGAGACAGGATTGAAAACATGTTGATAGTCCGATAAGACATGGAAGTATTTTCCCGCTTTTTTAACTCACTTCTGCTTCAAGTGAAAATCAAATAGGCTAAAAATAATTACGTAAGCTTTAAGATTTCTAATTGAAAATTTAGCTTTATTGTCTGAAATTACGTATATATGTGCGGGTAAGAAAAAAAGATTTATCATAATCCGGCGGATTATTTTTAAGGTCAATCAGATAAAAAGACGGAAAAAATTATTCAAAAGCTAATTTATTTGTAACTTGAAACTAAAAATTATTACCTTTTTCTAGTCAACTCTATTTTAGTCTCGTTAAAAATTTTTTTTTTGCTGATTTCAGTTTGGTTTTGGCTTTGATTGATCTCTAAAATGTTTCGTCACTTTTTGAAAATATTTCGTCTTTCCTTTCACTTTACTATCATTATTAGGTTTTTACGCCTTCTTTTTAGAAAAATTAAGAGAACAGGTAGTTTTGATGATGATTTCAGAACACCTTACGTATTTGTTGCAATTACTTCGTCAGATATTTTATGTAGCTATTAACACATCAATAACTTTGTATTTTAGGCATATGAATGTTTTTATTACATTATTTAGTATTTAGAGTACGAAACATACACTATTTTTACAATCACAAAGTAACCAATCTGTGTATATGTACAGCAGTTTTTTCGTTCCTTTTTTGACATAAATAGTTCTTAAATATCAGATAACGTGTGCTTTCGTGTCGCTACTTTCGAAGTAGCTGCAGCAACCTTTCTTCACCCTCTGGTTTTCTCGGTTCAGATATATTTTACGAACGTCCAACTCTTCGTCATTTTCTCTGTAGAGTCTGGTTGTCTCATCCGGTTCTGCAGCAGCTTTTTTCCTGTCCTCCAACATCATTTCGGTCAATCTTTGAAAAACCTGAAATCAACAATTTTAAATGAATGCATTAGACATACTTATTAGTTATGGGATACCTGCAAGTGACGTAGTGTGGGTATGTCGATACTGATAGGTTGGTTACGTTTGCAACTGTTCTTTCCATTCTATTTCGAGTAAGCCCGTCAAGTAACAATTCTCATAAATGACACGTTCTATATTCTTACACACAAAGATTATTTTTATAAAGATTTCAATTCTTTTATTATATATTTCTTACTTATCACAAAGACAGGCACGAAGCCATGTAGAATATAAACAAACTAATTGCGCATCGAAATTGCCAGGTACACGAAACAAAAATATATCACGGTTACACTAAAATACTTAAACAAATAATAAATCTAAGTTAAGTAAAAGACATAGACGAGATAGGATTATATTTCTACACTTTCGATGTGCGATATGGCAGTGTATTTAATCCACATTCAAGTTAAAGTTCTGACTTATGTGGAGAACATTATCTCAAATTTAACTCGCCATTTTGCTTATAAACGAGCAGCTGATCTTCTTCTTATTGCACTGCAAGTACCCAATTGAATTATTAGTGTTAACTATTGCGAACCTTAAATAAACGTTTAATAACTAAGTAAACTTTGGGCCGATTTTCCAGTTCTATGAAGGATCGAACTCCAATCTGCTTGTTTCACCTCTTCATACTTTAACTCTCTTGCGAAGGTAACTCTCTTCAAATATTTGATTACAACAGGGGTAATTGGATATCACAAAGATCTTTAGTCTTTCAGGAATAAGCTATACTGGAAATGGTAATTATTGTTTGAGACTCTATAATTAGCATTATAAGCTCATTATTAAGAGCTATGCAGGAAATTGTTAATGCTCTTTGGCACCTTGGAGAACGAAAGGGGATCAAATATAAATAAGACTTTTTAATAACAGTAGACGATTTTTATTCCTATTGTCGTGTCAACAATAGAACTTAAAATGTAATCAAAAATTTTTTTTGGCAGTGTTTAGTTCTTTAAAAGTTTTTTTTAGTAGCTTAAATCACGAGTGAGCGTAATGTTCTTAATGCTGTTGCACAATGAGGAATAATTAAGTTTTTAAAAATCGATAACTTATAAATATGTTATCTGTGAATGACAGAAATGGGTGGTTGTTGACTTCCAACGGTAAATGTTGGCAATCACATAGTCGCTTTGGTAAATGTCCGAAATATACACTAGGTCTAGTTACCGGCACAGTTTGGCAAATCTATCCTGTCGAGGTCTAGAGTATGCAAATGGTGCAACTTATTTAAACAAGGCCACGAGGAAGGCGAAAGCTTCCTGCACTTCAATCAAGAACGATTCTTACAACAGAGAAATCTGGTCAAATTTGTGACCTTATTTCTACTGACTGACAAAGTAAAGTTTGAGAAATTAATGCTATAACAAAGACTGGTCGAATGCTGCGAAGCATACTTCATAACGATTTGAAATATCGAAAAATCTCAGAGAGGTGTGTGCCTAGAATAGTAAGCACAAATCAAGAGGAGGACAAAGAAAAGACATAGTGCTCTTGCAACAGGACAATCCGACACCTCATAAAGCCGTTGCAATGCAATAAAAATTACAGGCATTAGACTAAGAAATAGTGGAACATCCTCCATCTAGCCTGGACTTGGCATCTTTAGAGTGCTATTTGTTTGGACTCCTTAAAGAAGTCTTAGGCTCAATATAGTGAACTAAACATAGGTGTCTAATACGCTAAGCTAAAATGAAGTCATAATCAGTATTAGTGATTTCCAGCTTCGTTTGTGTAAAACTTATTTATCATATCTTATTTCACCAAACATAAAATAAAATCATCAAAATTTAATTATGTGCAATCTAATTATATCTATTTAAAATGTTTTCATGTGTGTACCTCTTTGACATTGACGTCATCTTTGGCACTGGAATGGTAGAGGTAGAGCCTGTGTTCTTCTGCAAAATCTTGAGCCAGTTCCTCTAGCACTTCCACCTGGCTGCTCTCTTCACTCTTGTTGCCAACTGCCCTTTTTCGATGCGAGAGAACAATTCAAACAACTTTCAATAATAATGTATCACATTCTACTTACATAACACATTTAAAGTGTAACTGAGGCAAATACGCAAGCTGAACGATCTGCAACGTTCTTGTTGGTAAATAAATAGTTACTTTAATATATTATATTTATTTTGTTCGCGTAACCTTTAAAGTTCTCAATTGAAAACCCCTTCAGGAAGGAGAAAGAAGTGCTTCTCTCACGCTTCGAGAGTCTAAGTACGGAAGAGTAAGCATACCCAAGTCAAAACTCTTGAGGGTCCCCATCAAAAAATTTTGATGGTTTATGTTGGTTTCAGTGCTATTCATGATGGTCAGCATCCTCCAGCATTTTCCATTACGTGTTCATGGTTTTTGATATGCCAACAAACTTCCATCATTCCATAATGGAAAGTGCTACTTTAATACTATGATGGTTACTCATCAAGAGGAGTATAACTCTCATGGATCAACAATCCATGATGATTTCATCTATGCATCTCCATGATGGTTTAATAGGAATTCTTGTTGGTTATCAGGAATATACCATCAAAGCAATTTGGGTGTTTTTTTATGTTGGACCATCATAAAGCAGTTCCACATTAAGGTGATGGTTGTTCATGATCGTTTCTACATTTGATTTCTAAGATACTATAATGGAAATATCTGATGGTTCAACATGAACAAACCATCAAAACAAGTTGCTATTCTTATGTTGGACCATCATCCGAATTACTACATTGAGGTGATGGCTACTTATGTTGGCCACCATCAAGAAGTATAATGGTTCATGATGGAATCAATGATGGTTATTATCAAGATTATGCTGGTCCATCAATGGAAAACCATAAAATTTTTTGACTTAAGTACGTACGAATATGTGAGTACCGAATTTAAATCACATGTGTGGGATCTTGGCCCTCTAGAGTGAAAAAAACTCGTTTTATATATGATACCATGGGCCTTGGATGGAGAATAGTGCAATCTCGTATGTGTGATGATAACCTTGAGAGGATTAAAAACTATTACTCCTTTAATTGATTTTTTTCCTAGTCTTATTCCTAAGTGATGTTTCTTCGTGGGAGTTTCCGAAGCTAAATTGAAGTCTGAGAGAGCTACGCCAGGACGTTAAGGTGTTTAGGAAACCATTGGTACCTTTTATTGGAAGGGAGTAAAGGAAAAGGTCAAGGGGTAATTTATAATTGTCTGCGATTTCAGTTTGGGATTTTTTAGAATGTTTAATGTCTGCCATTAAATGAACACGCCGTTAGCAGTCTGAGTTCAAAAACTTTCATGCACGCGTATTTTCCTTAGTGGTATTTGTTGATGGTCTTTCAGAACGTACTTCATAGCTAAAATCACCAAGAACTGTCTTGTTTCATTGATAATCTCGGAAATTCAAACATACAATCAATACCAAGGCTCAAAAGACAAAGGGTTCGCCTACCCATGACGTTAGAATCCCATCAGGGGTTGGAAGATACAAATTCTGCTCCCGGTTCTCACCGACTAGAGTGCTGACGTAAAATATCCTTAGTGGTAGATTGATCATGAATTAGAACTTCCCTTGTCGTTGGGCTAATCGTGGGAAGTTTTCGTGAATTTCCTCATCATGTTACGCAAAGGTGGGTTAGTTCCATTCGAAAGCCCGTCACGAAGACTGATACTCTGATACTTGATCCAGGAGTTCCCTTGTCTTCTGGGTTGGGTTCAAAACTATATGTCTGACATTGATATTCTTAAACTCGGAATTGGGTCCATTGTTCAATGTCAGTTATAAAATAAAATAAAACAATTATCAACAAAAACTTCCTTTATTGGGGAAAAAGCATTTATCATCAACTTACCGAGTTTCACACAAAACTTGATGACAATCCATCGAGCGCTACCTTGTGGCTTTACACTACAAATAAAAAGAGTTTAAAAAATGTCTGTCTTATCTCCCTGGATAATCTGTAACAATTAAGTGCCGGTCAGGAGTTCGCTGCCCTCTTTACTGATACCCAGCCGGTCTGAAATGGGTGGGATTTCATTGAGCCTTACAATAAATTGAGTGATACTACGTTTCGCACACATATTTTGTTTGTCTTTTTTTATACTGACCTCTTTCACATCATGGTCAATATCACAGGTTTTGAAAATCCGACACTTACAGAGAGGATTAGTTGGATATTGAGAGGACAAGGTAATTCTAGTATTACTAATAGTTGGTGAAAGTCAATTGTAATTAAAAAAGACAAAGGGTTTTTCGTAGTTTTTAATACGCGATTTAATCGAAGGAAAGACATGGTGAAACTTTTGTACTCTGCTAAATATCTCTCTCTCTCTCTGTATATATACATATATATATGTAGCATAATAAATAAAAACAAAAAACACGAAGAAAATTAAGAAAACATTTGAAAACATCTACATAGTCATCTGAATCGTGAAAGCTGTAGTTAACTAGTTAACTTACATAATGAAAAGCAGATGATTAGATTATGAGTAGTTTGCCTAGAAATTTACTCTAAATACTCACCAAGGAAAACTGGTATTCCGGCCAGGTTTTCCCGAGTTTCTTTGAGCCACCAAAACACTTCATCGAAGGTTTCCTTTTTGGTGACATCATACATCACTATAGCACCATTCGCTCCCCGAAAAAACCTGTCAGAGATATTTTATGTTACATAAGCTTTTATTGTTTGAAATACTTCTTTAATATACAGAATTCTTTAACAGATGAGCACATTCATTCAATTACCTCTGAACAATAATGAGTTAGGGTATGATAAGATTTTGGTAATTTGTTGTTTAATAAGTGCTCAATTTTTTTAATTTTTCTCTATATATCATAAAATAGTAATGGCATAAAAGTGTTTTTCAATGCTGTCGGTACGTTCTTACGGGCTAAAAATTTACTTTATATAGGGTAAACCAGCCAGTGAAGGAGCACTACCCAGTGAAAGAACATTTCATATATATTGATAAAAAATAAGAATTTAAAAGTTTTTCTTTAGATTGATTGGTAACAATAGCTTACTGCCAAACAATAGGAAGTCATCTAGCAATGTTTTGGATTACCTGGTCAAATAGACTTCTCTGGAAAAATTTTTAAATTTGTTATTATCTCTGCAGCATCTTGTTTCTTTGAAAAAATTATAAGCTGAGGGTTTGTATTTATATGTTTGAAGTGGAATTAATTGCATGTAATAGTTTTATTTTTCTCACTATGAAGATATCAATTCAAAATATAGTTATTGAAGTTGCGTTTTATTTTTTTAAGCATCATAGCATAATAAAGTACTGAGATGAGGGGATGTTTATTCAATGGATCACCAAACGATGAAAAACCAGAGAAGGAACAAATGTTCCTTTACTGTTTTTTTTCTAAGTTAATGAAAATGAAGGAAAAACTTTAATTTTCTTGTACCTTTAGTGATGTTTTGCATCAAAAGTATGTTAAAAATACAAAAAACAACTTCTAACCAGTGAAGGAACAGGCATTTTCCTTTACTGGGCATAGATTTCCCAGTGAATGAACAGTATGGGTTAATATGTTGACACTTTACTTTTCAATTCATGATTACAAAAAAACTTTACATTTTCCAAGTGTTTGTATGTTATAATTTCAATAATAGGTTTGTTTTTAGATATTTGTATGGCATATAAATTCATAAAGAGCATTAAAAAGTAACCAAAATTAAGAGTTCTTTTAGTGGGAAATTTCGTGTTCATTCAGTGGTAAGAGCTGTTCCTTCACTTGGCCTTCTCACTACTTGTTATTTTAACCTCCAAAACTTTAGAACAATATTATGTAAGTTCTCTACAATTTTTTTTTTTACATAATTTTCAATTAGTAGCAAATATGTTGACACTGCCATTTAACTAAAATTACGAATTTTGAAATTAATATGATTTTTTAAAAGGAAAGCGAAGTTTAAGTGTTCCTTCACTGGTTAGTTTACCCTATTGCTGTTTTTTTCACGTGAAGATTTTTTCGGTGTACTATTCTTGAAACTGTTCATTGATTACAGCACGGTTAACAAAGAAAATACACACTAGAAATGCTCACTGAATAGGGAAAATGCACACTGTTCAGTTTTCAACAAGTTTGTAACTTATTTATATTGTAGCGATTTTCGGAAGAAAAGACTACGACTAAAAAGAGTAAGAAAAAATATTTAAGGACGGCGATTCTGCAACTTCGCGCACGCACGCCCGCACGCACACACACAGATATATATATATATATATATAAC